>NW_017731614.1:602617-647671 GCF_001890085.2 Hipposideros armiger | reverse complement strand
AGAGGGCAGTGTCACTGGCCCTCATATGTGGGATCCAAACCGGGGCCCTCTGGCATCCCAAGCCAGCTCTTAACCAACGCGCCACTCGGCTGGCCCTCTCCAATTATCTTAAGCAGGCTTGGGCCCCAGAGCTGGTGTGGCTTCTTCAATGATGTAAAGGGGTCACCTGCTCCTTGTAGTTAAGTCTCTGTGTGGAGGACCAGGTGGCCCTGTCAAGGGAGGGGCTGGAAGAAAAAATCCTGTTGTTTTACTTAGGATCAAAACTGTAGACCTGTGGTGACATCTGTATTAGTTAGGAATTGTATCCAGCTGCAAGTAGCAGAGACCCGGAAAATAAATAGTGGCTTAGATAAAGTAGAAGTTTATTCTTTCAAGTTAAAGATACCAGGGACTCCCAGGACAGGTAGGTAGCTCTAGAGCACCTTCAGGAACCTACAACCCTCTGCTTTTCTGCTGTGCCATATTTAGAATTTGGCTCCATCCTCAAGGTCACAAAATGGCCACTGGAGTGCCAGCCATCATGTATGAATTCCAGGCATAAAGAAAAAAGGCAGAAAATAAATAGGGCATGCAGTGCTTTTTTTGAAGTATTTGTGGAAGTCCTGCCCAACAATTTATGCTCATATCTCATTAGCCATCCTTATTGACTAGGGGAGTGGGAAATGTAGATTTTTAGCTGCTTTCCTGGTCACCTTGAAAGAAGGGGCAAGTAGATATTGGACAGGCAATGAACAGGCTCTTGGTTAATATCCAATCCCAGTTTTCTTCTACCTTATTAGGGATATTGAGAGACAAGGAACTCTCTAAAGCTAGCAATTGCTAAAAGAAAGTAAGCTTGGTTTCTGAAACAAAATACTTTAAACAGGGGCTTTGCAGATGTTACTGATTTTCCTCCTTTGTTATAGACATGCAGTGTACCCTTGAGAAGGGAGCACAGGCCTTTCTTTAAGAACAACAGGTAAACAATAGAGTTTATTAACTGTAGGTGTTTTTTGAGCTAAGGGAAGGCTATGTTACATGGCAATGTTAGGTGGAGTCAAGCTCTAGGGGTGGGATATTTATGTATGAGCCTTAGGCTGTTTCTGGAAGGTGGGCTGAGATGAGTACCTGTGTGCAGGTGGTTTATTCTGGAGAAGCCCCAGCCTCAGCCTAATGCTGCAGGGAGCTCTGGGGTGCCCATTCCATCTAAGAGCAAAGTTGAGATGGGAACTGGACTTTCAGACTTCTGCACTTGTCAGTCATTAGCTGAGGGACATGGGCAGGGGTGGAGGAGCAATGTTTGCAGGCACTGTAGCTCTGCTCCAGGAGCCCTAGGTGTCTTTTGGGCAAGCACTGCAAGGAAGCAAGCATGTGGTCATGGGGGTGGCTGCACAAATTTAACTAAAGGGACCCTGGCGAATGGGGCTGAGCATTAACAGCATCTACTGTATTATGTACCTCATTTACACCCACGACACCCCTGAGAGGTCAGGTCGGGAAAGTGAGGTTCAAGGAAGGCAAGCGACCTTTCAGGTGTCAGAACTGGAACTCTAACCCAGACCTGAATGTCACCAAAGACCCAGGTTACTGCCAAAACTTATGTTCTTTCCTTGCTTATTTAATATGCCAAAAGGCATTTGCTGAATGCCTACTGTATACAGAGCCTGTGCCCTGGCACTTTACATGGGAGGCTGCCTGCCCCAGGTACTCCTGGGTGTCATCAACCCCTGGGATGAGCCTCAGACTCATTTTCTTCCATGATGTTGTCAGAAACAGGCAATCTCAGATGCAATCAAAGTGGCTGAGTGTGTAAGCTCGGAGCCTCCTGAAGAGTGGGCTCATGGGAAGGCGGTGGATGAGGCCCACTGAGGGGAGTCCAGGAGAAGGTGGGCTGGAGAGGTCTGTGGTTTGACCCCAGCATTAACTAGCTGGGACCAGCATCTACTTGGAGTGAAGGAGGTGACTGACTGATGAAGTCTGAGATTCAGGAAGTTGCCATTGGGAGAGGACTTGGAGAGCTTGTGGGTCCTGTCATAGCGGAGGTGGGAGCTCAAGGTGGGGAGTTGGCTTGTGCTCAGAGCTCAGAGCCCTCACAAATTTCAGCTTTACCAGGATTTTCCCACTTACTGGCTGAGTGACCTTGGGCAAATTAATGAATCTCTCTGGGCCTCCATTTCCTTACGTTTGAAATGAGAGGAGGCATCGTAGAGGGCTTGGGAGGATTTGGTGAGTTACTGAAATGGTACCTGGCACACAGTAAACACTACATAGGGCTGATGATGGTGATTGTTCACGTGGCTGAGAGGACTGCCTGGAAGGCCCTTCCTTCCTGGTCTTGGGAAGGCTCACGCCTGCCTCCATCAGAGCTTCCTCATCGGATCCTGTTCCCTCAGAGCTTAGCTCTCCTGCCTCACATGGCTGCCACATCCATCCATGCAGATGCATTCATGGCAGAGGATTTTGGCCTCCCTGCATATTAATAAAGAGAATAACAATACTGCTAGGTAACATTTCTTGAGTACTTATGATAAACTACACACTGTGCTAAAGAAGCACTTTTCACAAATTTTCTTATTTCACCCCCACCTGAACCACGTTGCTCAGTCACCCCCAGACCCTGCTGACTGTACAGCCAATGCAACCCGTGCTGCGTGTTGGTGTGGGGCACGTAAAGGGTGCAGCCAGGGGCCAGACCCCCAGCATATAGTAAGGGCTGAGAAAAGAAGGCCAAGCAAAGGAATGAATGAATGAGCAAAGGTGTGAGTGAATATCCTGCTCCACAGGAGGCCTCAGCCTTCTGTGTGGCAAGTCACAAGCTGTTCGTGGGGTTTGCTTCCAAGTGTTCCGGGCAACATCCAGCCAGAGAGGAGATAAAGAGCAGCTCAGCACTGGCATAGGTGGGAATGGGGCACAAGGGGTCTGCAGCCTGGACTCTCAGAAGCTGAGGTGGGCTGGGTGGGTGGGGTGCTCATCAGGCTTGTGGGGGGCCCCTGGAGGCCTCTTTCTCCTTTGGTTTCCTTCCTGCTGAATGCTGCTGGGCCTGCACCCTGTGGATGCCCGAGGGGGCAGCCCAGCTGGTGCTACAGAATGGTGCTCAGGGGGCTTCTGGAGGGACCCAGGGGCCCTGCTGTGGTTGGAAGTCAGTACTACAGTCACTGCTGGGGGGGGGCACCTGCTCAATGCAGAAGGGTGGGAGGGAGGCACTCCTGGAGGCCAGCAGCGGCCATGATCCATCCCCAGGAGGGTACTGGCCAGGGAGTCCTGCGAACATGGCTCTAGGTCAGACAGGCCCATCTCTGCCCCTCGTGCTGCGTGGTGGTGTGCCTGAGCTTCTGATTGCCTCGCTTCCCTTCTCTATGAAATGGATGTAACAGAACTCTCCCTTGGACTTGGATCCTGCATGCTGGATGATGTGTCAGGCAGTTCTAGGCCCTCTACCGTCACTGAACTCAAGCGGGCTCCCTAACAAGTGAGGATGCACACACAGAGAAGAGGAGTCACGGCCTGAGGCCACACAACTACTCTGTGGCCATAGTGGACACTGTTGCTGCCCTGCCCCCATACCACTCCCCAGGACCCATCACTTCATGCCAAAGTCTAGGGACACCTGTGACTGGCCTCAGGCTTTTTCTGGTTGTAAGAGCAGGTGAGCTAAAACAGCTGGGGGTCTGGGAGTTACTGCCGCAAAAGCAGTTCTCATGGGTGTGAGGTTGGACCACAAGTACCCCAGTTCCCCCTCACTCGGAGGGACTCTAGGAAAGGCTGCACGCTCTCTCCCAGGCTCCACAGCAGGACTGAGCCCCAAGGCCCCACGATAACACATCCTTTAGGCATTCCTTCCCTGCCCTGCCCCACCTGCCCACTCTCCTGACAGCACTTGCCCTTGAATCCTTGCCCCAGGGCCTGATTCTGAGACCCCCAAGTCAGGAGTTGGATGCAGATGGTCGAGCTCCAGAATCCATGTTCTTAAACACAACTCCCCAGCTCTCTCCTGTTTAGAACACGTGATGGGTGCAGGCCTTCTTATGACTCCTGGTATCCAGGAACAGCATGATAAATGGCAGCTGCTGGTGTTGTCTGGGACAGGAAACAGTGCTTTGAAAGCCCCTCCCAGCTTCCGCTTTCCAAGACTATGTAATTGGCAGGCAGCCTGGCGAGCATCATTCCCTCCATAAAGGTGAAGAGTTTCAAAAGGATGGAGTCATGGGAGTCCCAGGCAGCTGAGTCCCTCCAAGTGGCCTTCCTTCCAGCCTGTCTTATCTCCGACTCCAACTTGTCTCACAGAATCCATCACCAATGGTCTTGTAGTCTCTGCTTGCATACCTCCAGGAACAGGGGGCTCACCACTGCTCAAGGTCACTTCTCTAGTCATTTGAAAGCTTGTCTTTATACTGAGTCAACGCCTGACTCTCTACCTGCCGGCTTTGCCATCTGGGAGGTAGTAAGAATCCTGTTGGCATGGGAGAACAGAGGCATAGGCAGAGGCCCCTGAGCTCTCACTGTCTGTTTCTCAGCCCTTCCTGCACCACTGAGCTGCAAACAGACCAGGCACAGCAGTTCTTCACTTCTTTCACCTCCATCCCCCAGCACAAGTGCATTCTCTGCTCCTGAATACACCAGACAGCTTTGAGACATTTACAAATAGTTACATAAATATTATGTGTGCATGATTTTAAAAATGGTAAGTGCTGAGGTTTCAAGGTGAAAAGATTCTTTGTTCCTTTTTTTTTGGAAAGGATATTTGAACATGTGACATTTTTAGGAAGAAGAGTGACAGGCATAGGTGGTTCTGTTTCAGAAACCACCTTCTCAGCTTCTCAGCTCCACTGGACAGCTGGAAGATTAATCAGTTGCACATATGATTATTCTCGTCTGGATCTGGGTTTAGAACTCAGTTTGCAAGCACAAAGTCCCCATTGCTGATGCCAGTGAATGGGCTTGTTTTACAATGGTGGGTACCCACACTTATGGGGGTCCTTAAGAAACAGGCACTGGAAAGACAGAGAGGCCGCCTGTATGAGCTTATGGTCCAGAGGGGAAGCAGGCTGCCAGCTCAACAATCTGCAGGAACATGTGCCATCACAGTGGCGGCCAAAGCCCTGTGGAGGACTGCACAGACCTCTGACATGTCATAATGGGGACATTTGGTCTAGTCTGTGAAAAGGCTTTCCAGAGAAAGTAACTTGTTTTACTTTTACCTTTTTATTGTACAAAGTGCACACTTTTTTTTTTTTTAAGCTGAGCAATCATCCTGTCACCTGTTGGCAGCTCAGCGGCTGCTCAGCTCAGGCCGGGAATCGAACTGCTGTTGCTCAGGGCTCAAACTCTTGAGTGAGCTCTTAACCATCTGAGCCACTCGACTGGCCTTGTAAGTGCACACATTTTAAGTATACAACTTGATGTCCTTTTACCCATGTGTACACCCCCCTGACCACAATATCGAACATTTCCAGCTGCTAGAATGCTCCCTGGGCTCCTCCCAGCCAATACATCCTCCCCTAAGTAACCACTACTCTCAGCCCTTTTGCCATAGATTAATTTTGCTTCTTTTTGAGCTTCACATGAATAGAAGCATATGGAATGTGCTCTCTTGTCTGACTTCTTCACTCAACAATCATGTCTGTGAGATTCACATATGTTGTTGCATGTGGTAGTAAGCTGTCCTTTTTCGTTGCTGTATAATATTCTGTTGCATGAGTACACCATAATTTGTTGATATGTTCTGTTGATGAATATTTGGGTTGTTCTAATTCTCACCTACTATAAATAAAGCTGCTATGAGAAAGTGACATGTTTTAGCTGAGTAGAAGGTAACTCAATATGTGGAATCAGAGAGGGCAAGGAGGGACATTTGAGAAAGAGGAAACGTGCAAAGGCCTTTGCAGGAGGAAGCCTGTTTGGAGGGTCTGCAAGCCAGTGAAGGGGAGCCATTTCCTGGTACCACATATCTAGGGAATATTAACAGTGGTTACCATGTATTGAGCCCTGCTGAACCTCCTCATGTGCCTTCCTGGCCTGCAGAGGCTAGTAAACTAAAGACAACATTTGTCAGGTTCTCTTGCAGCTAGGCTCCAGATGTGGGTCAGGATCCACCAAGTAAACATGCTGAGTGTGATGAAAGAGACAGAGGGAAGAGGGACTACCTTCTTGCTGTTTGGGGTACTGTTTGCCATCCAACAGGGTCGGGGGATGTGAGGTTTTCTGTAGCAGCGTCTCAATGTCTGATCTTGGGCTGCTGATCCCAGCTCCTTGCCACACATGGTGTCCCCATTGCCCGCCTGGCTGTGTCATAGGGGGCAGTGCCCTCCCACCCCACAGGGCTCAGGGAGGTGTCCGAAAGGCCCAGCTGAGGGTCTCTTCCAGCCCTCCCAGTGATTGTAAGTACTCATCACTGTATCAAATCCTGTGTGCTTCAAACCACTTGAGATACAACCTCACACTCATTGGGATGGCTACTATATATATATAAAAAGAAAATAATTGTTGGTGAAGATGTGGAGAAATTGGAACCTTTGTCTACTGCTGGTGGAAATATTAAATGGTACAGCCACTGTGGAAAGCTGTTGGCAGTTCCTCACGAATTAAAAATAGAATTACCATATGATTCAGCAATTCTACTTCTAGGTATATGTCCAAAAGAATTGAGAGCAGGGGCTCAAAGAGATTTTGCACACCAATATTCATAGCAACATTATTCACAGTAGCCAAGAGGAGGAAGCAACCCAAATGCCCATTGACAGATGAATCAATAAACAAAATGCAATATATGCATACAATTAAATATTATTTAGCCTAAAACAGAAGGAAATTCTGATACATGCTACAACATGGATGAACCCTGAGGACATTTTACTGAGTGAAATAATCCAGTCACAAATAGACAAATGGTATATGATTCCACTATATGAGGAACCTAGAATAGGCAAATTCATAGATAGAGAGTGGAATGGTGGTTGCCAGTGTCTAGGGGGAGGGGTAATGAGGAGTTACTGTTTAATGGGGACAGAATTTCAGTTTTGCAAGAGGAGAAGTTATTTTTATTAAAATGGTAAATTTTATTTTAATTTAATTTTATTTTATTTCAAATTTTATTTGAAACACACACACACACACACACACACACACACACACACACACTAAAAAGCAAAAAACAAAAACACCTGGAGGGGTTGCTGCCCTAAGCCTGGCCCCGCGGGCAGAGCCTTTACATGTGTGGTCTTGGTCAATTTGCAGAACCTCTGTGAAAGACAATTGCACTAATTCAGGCCCATTTCACAACCCAGAAACTGAGACTCGGGGGAGGCAGGATCACCACTGCTGATGAGGGACAGAGCTGAGACTGGGTTTCCGGTCTGACTCCAGACTGCTCTTTGTACTATAAAACATTTACCTTTCCTGCCTTCTAAGCCCACCTACCACCCCCATAAGGAATCAGAGTCCCTGCGTGTCCGGCCCTCTGGGGCCTGAGGAGGGAAGAGGAAGACCACCGCCCCAGTGATTCCTTAGGAGGAGGATGGGCTGCTTTTTCCTGCCTAGCCTCTGCCCTCCTGCCTTCCTAGAGGGCAGACATTCGCAATGTACGTGGATCAGGTGGGGTAGGGGGTGGGCACCTGACACAGGCCTCATAATCAGGAAACTGATTCGGGCGCGCCCAAGCTGAGCCTGTAAGGAACTCCAGCCAGGCTGTTCTGGTTTTTCCGGGCACCCCGGCACCTCCTGCGAGGTCTACTATATCGTCATACATTCGGACACACACCAGGGATTTGTAAACAGGGCCACCGACAGGCGAGCGTGGGGAGACCATTGCCCTCCTGTGACCGGCTCGGGTGGCAACGATCCCTTGCCCTGGTCGGAGCCCTGCGTCCCTGCGAAACGTCCTCCACGACAACCTCATACATCATACAACATGAACGCTTTCATCCCACACTGTTTGGCACGGAGGCACGAGTTCCCTGCAGAGGGAGAGCAGCACAGCCTTGTTGGTAAAGCAAAGAAGTGGGGCCTATAGGTGCTCACCTCTCAATGTCGGCCTCCGCAGCCTCTCTTCCGCAGGCTACCCCCACCCCAGCCTGACCCCAGAACCGCGGTGGAGAGAGGGGCTAAAGCGTAAACCAGAGGCTCCACCTGCTGGTCACAATTAATATAGCTACAATCCTGTTGGAGGTGGGACCCTAATGAGGCAGTGAGGGAGAGTGGCCCACTGGACCCCTGGATGGGATGGAGGTGCTTTCATGACAAAGTTTACCTCAAGGCTGCAGTAATGTGCTAGACCAGGGTTGGCAAACTGCGACTCGCGAGCCACATGTGGCTTTTTGGGTACATTCCATCTCAAAAGTTTGTCGACCTCTGGAAGAGCCAATCCTGTCCCTCGAAGTTTTGCAAGACCTATAAAACAAATGAAATCACCATTATGTGAATAATATTCTTTAAAATTTTCATAAATGAAACTATGATAGTTTTATTTTCATTTCAATTTTACTTCAGAGCCACATGTATGTACCCAAAGAGCCGCATGTGGCTCGCGAGCCGCAGTTTGCGGACCCCTGGTGGCTCTTCTGTCTCAAAAGTTTGCCGACCCCTGTGCTAGAGCTACAGTAACAAAGTAGCACAACCTGGAGGCTTAGAGCAACAGAGGTTTATTCTGTCACAGTTCTGGAGGCCCGAGTATGAAGCTGGAGGAGAGGAGCCTTTCTTGTTTCTGCCCCAGCTTCCCGTGGTGGCCAACGTTCCCTGCTGCTCTTCAACTTGCAGACACATCATCTCCAATCGCCGTCTCTGTCTTCACATGGCCTTCTTCCCTGTGTATATGAGTCCAAACTTCCCTCTTTCTGTAAGGACATCAGTCATTGGATCAGGGACCACCCTAATTTAGTATGACCTCATCTTAACTTGATTACATCAGCAAAGACCCTACTTCCAAATAAGGTCACATTCACAGATCCAGGCGGATGTGAATTTGGGAGGCATACCATTAAGCTCAGCACAGAGGCCCAGCTCAAACGTTGCCTTCCCTGTCCCCTGGAACCATCATCGCCTGTCCTCTGAGCCCCAGCAGGGCCTGTGGGCCACTGGATAGGTATCACACCACATTTATGATTGCACTGGACATATTGACTGTGTAGTGTTTTCTCCCCTATGTCTTCCTCTTGGCAGAGGAGGCATCACCTCCTCTGGGAAGCTGAGCCTGAGCCCCCAGCCCCTGTTCTTCCCCTCTCTTTGGTGGCATGAGGGGGACAGTCCCAAAATCAGTGCTCAAACTGCAGCATGATTTTCTCCCCTTTTATCAAGGCATTGTCATTGACACCTAGACTTGGAGTACTCAAAATGGAATTCAGGTTTTACGGATGGAGCCATAGAAAGAATTATCAGATTTCTGTGGTGTAGCATCTGTTTCATAAGATGAACCCCAAGAAAGCCCACTTTTATCCAAGTTGCTTAGTGAAAGGGCTACAGTTTAAATGGGTTAAAGCAGCAACACAGTGACTTCTGTTGTCCATACTTGAAGAGGTGTGGGTCCTTGCCAGCCAGCAATGCCAAAGTGATGGTCAAGATTGTTTTGATTCAAGTGCTTATAAAGAATGGAGGTGGTTTGGGCAGGGGAATGGACTTCTACCCAAAGTGGTTCCTATATATGACAGAAAGAACACATGTGTGTGGAATGTGTAAGCACAAAAAGGAAATTGGTATATGAAAATGTGCTCTTGTGATGAAAATGTCTTAAAATGTGAAAAGTGCCAAAAGGAAAAAGAACAGTTATATCAGCAAATTATGCCAAATTTGGAAAATAGAGGGAAAGTGGGGGCTGGGTGGAGAAATGACCTGCTGTTGAGCCAACCTTACCCAGGCAGGAGGAGGACCTTGAGGAACCCCTCTGCTTTTGATTGTAAGAAAAAAATTTTAAAAAGATATATTCATAGTAGATAACAATTATGGTTATATTGAACTACAATTGTTAATGTTATATCACCTATATCTGTTAATGACATTCACAATCTGCATTAAAACCATCCTAAGTGACTGCAAAACATTTGTTCCAATTGGGTGAACACAGCCCTTAAGTGACCTTTACTGCTGGGTATTCAGGGACTTTCCAGATTTGGGCTTTAGAAAAAGATACTCAAGTATAGGTTTAAAACTTTGCCCACAGTTTGGATTATTTCTCTTGGATGGATCCCTAGAAATGGAATTCTTAAGTCAAAGAGAAGAATGACTTTTAAGTTTCTGTTGAGAGATTTCAAACTGGTGGCCTCAAGCCAATTTGGCTCTCATTTTTTCTTTTTATGCATGTCAACATTTAAAAGTAAGAAGATCTCTCATTACAATTCAGATTTCCAGCTTATCTTAGAAAATCAAAGCTGCCCAATCAATCAATGTAATATACTACATTAACAGAATGAAAGAAAAAAAACTACACGATCATCTCAGTTTATGCGGAAAAGGCACCTGGCAAAAGCCAACACCCTTTATTCTAAAACATTCACCAAACGGAATAGTGAAAACTTCTTCAACGTGTTAAAGGACATCTATGGAAAAACCACAGGTGACATACTCAGTGGTAAAAGATAGAAAGCTTTCCCCCTAAGACAGAAGCAAGACAAAGATGCCCATTTTCACCACTTTTATTCAACATTTTGCTGGAATACTAGCCAGAACAATTAGCCAAGAGAAAAAGAGGCATCCAAATTAAAAAGGAAGAAATAAAACTATCTCAATTCTCAAGATGACATGATCTTATAGACAGAAAAATTTAAAAATGCACTGAATAACTATTAGTGCTAATGAACAAATTTAGCAAAGTTGACAGATATAAGATCAATACACGGAAGTCATTTGTATTTCTATACACTAGCAATGAATAATCCAGAAAAGATATTAAGAAAATAATTTCACTTATAATAGCGTCCAAAAGAATAAAGTAACTGGGAATACATTTAACCAAGGAGGTGAAAGACTTGTCCACTGAAAACTACAAAACATTTGAAATTAAAGAAATTATGGATTGGAAGTCTTAATATTGTTACCCAAACCAATATACAGATTCAGTGCAATCCCCATAAAAAAATCTCAGTGACTTTTTTTGTAGAAATGGAAAAGCTAATCCTAAAATTCATATGAAATTGCAAGGCACCCTGAATAACCAAAATAATTTTGAAAAAGGACAAAGTTGGAGGACTCACACTTCCTGATTTCAAACTTACCATAAAGCTATAGTAATTAAAACAGTGTGGTACTGGCACATATAAATTAATGGAACAGATTGAGAGTCCAGAAGTAAATCCATACATGTATAGTCAATTGATGCTTAACAGGGGTGTCAAGAGCACTCAATGTGGAAAAAATATACTCTTCAACAGATGATGCTGGGACAACTAAACATCCACACAAAAGAATGAAGTTGGACCCTTACCTTACACTATATATGAAAATTAACTCAAAATGGATCAAACACTAAGTGTAGAGTAAAAACTAATGAACTCTTAGAAGAAGACCAAAGGGGAAATTTTCATACATTGGATATGACACCAGAAGCACAGGCAAAAAAGAAAGGTAAATTGGATTTAATCAAAATAAATACCACTTATGAAGGGAAGGACACTATCAAGAGATAGGCAACCCACAGAATGGGAAAAAATATTTGCAAAGCATATAACTCATAAAGGTCTAGTGTCCAGAATGTATAAAGAACTCATAACTGAAGAACAAAAAAGGCAAGCCACCCAATTTTAAAATGGGCAAAGGACTTGAACAGACATTTCTCCAAGTAAGACATACAAGTGGCCAAGAAGCACATTTTAAAAAAAGTGTGATGTCATTAGAGAAATTCAAACCAAAACCACAATGAGATACTACATCATACTCATGAGGATGGCTATAATTTTTAACAAAAAGAAAATAGCGGGCCGGCCAAGTGGCTCAGTTGGTTAAGAGCTCGCTCAAGAGTGCGAGCTCTGAGCAACAGTGGTTCGAGTCCCGGCCTGAGCTGAACTGCCCCTGAGCTGCCAACATGTGGCAGGATAGCTCAGCTATAAAAAAGAAAAGAAAAAGAAAATAGCAAGTGTTGACAAAGATATGGAAAAATTGGAGCCCTCTTACATTGCTGGTGGGAATGAAAAATGATACAGCCACTATGAAAAGTTTGACAGTTCCCCAAAAAGTTAAACATAGAATTATCATATAACCCCATGTTTCCACTGCTAGGTATACATGTATACCCAAAAGAACTGAAAATAAATACTTGTACACAAATGTTTATAACAGCATTATTCATAATGACCAAAAAGTGGAAACAACATGAATGTCCATCAACTAATAAATAGGGGGAAAAATGTGTATTCATACACTGGAATATTATTCAGCTATAAAAAGGAATGAAATGCTGATACATTCTATAATACAGATAAACCTTAAAAATATTATGCTAAGGAAAGAAGCCAAACACAAAAGATCATGTTTTGTATGATCCCATTTTTATGAACTATGAATAGGTGATAGAGACAGGGAGCAGATTAGTGGTTGCCGGAGGCTGAGGAGAGGAGAATAGGGAGTGACTGTTAATGGGTACAAGGTCTCCTTTTGAGGTGATAAAAATGTTCTGGAACTATATAGTGGTGATGGTAGTGCAACATTGTGAGTGTACTAAATGCCACTGAATTGCATACATTAAAATGGTCAAAATGGTGAATTTCACCTCAATAAAATAAAATAAAATAAAAACTATCAGAGTTGCCCTTGTATTAAAAGAGCTCACTTTATTACATTATCTACCTGACTTGTTGGCACTCTGCAGGGTGAAACCCCTAGTCTTGATTCATATGATCAAATTGCCTTCTAGAGAATGTTTAATCAGTTTATATCACCACTCAGGCTCTAGGAGAGAGGTATTTACACCAAATCTGGTCAGCACTTTGACTCTGTCATTTCAATGAGGACAAAATTGAGGTTCAGCGGTGCTAAGTGACTTGTTCAAGGACACACAGTCAGTCAAGACAGTCAACTAGAGCCCAGTTCTAATCCTGAGCTCAGGGACCTGTCTCTCATAGCTCATTGCTCTACTACAGCCTGGGAAGCAAAAGCATAAGGCCAGTAGCCCCACTGGATGGCTTCTCAAGTCTCAGAAACTGATTGGGGCCCTCAGCTGGAATAAATTGCCAACCAGGTGAGAGACCAGGACTGTTCAAGCCTCTGAGTTTGTGAGCTGATGTCACCTTTGCCACTGGACTATCTTCCTCCAACACCATATGGAGTAAGAGCCACCATGAGGCTTTGCTTAGAAAAATCACAGCAGGTTTTTCCAGGAGCATTTTCCTAAACTGTAAATGCAAGCAGCTTATCTATTCTCTGCAAATAAATATACATGGATCATCTACAGCACCTAGAAAATGCCTTACACCATAGCTGCCTAACAGACGTTTGTTCATTTACACAATTTAGATCTTCTTGTTGCTCCTTTCCATTGATGGATGAAAACCAGAAGCCACTATATGGGGTAAACCAAAAAAGAGAGCTGTTATTTATTTATTTATTTATTTATTTATTTATTATTTATTTATTTATTCATTCATTCATTCATTCATTCATTCATTTACCCAAAATTTACCAAACATTTAGGACATACTAGGCTCTGTGGGCAGATATGGAGCTGAAACAATGTCGCTCTGCATTCATCAGGGTCCAGTTAGGAGACAGAAACCACATCATCATTACAATATGGAATGTTTAATATAAAGGCTATTAACAAAGGATTAGTGTAATAAAGGGTTTACAAAAGGGAAGTAAAGATAATTCTAAAGAACACAGTAATAATGAACAGAATAGGTATAAATGTTGTGCATATCTTCCCACAATTACATCAAAATTGAAACTAAATTTTAGAATGACCATCACTGACAACGACTTGGAGCCTAGCTGAACAGAAGTCCTACAACTAAGGATATAAAGAAGAAGCCACATCAAGACTGGTAGGCGGGGTGGATATGCAGAACACACAGGTCCCACACACACAGTGTGGCAATTAAGAATTGGGGGTGATATCTTGGCTGCAGAGTTAACCCTCAGGAGTGAGGGGTCCCAGCCCCACACTGGGATCCCCAACCCAGGGCATCAGTGCCAGGAAGAGGGGTCCCCATAACATCTGACTGTAAAAACCAGCAGGGATGGAATTAAAGAAAGACAAGGGGCTGTTAGAGACTGAGGCTTTCCTCTTGAGGGGGCTTGTGCATAGACTCACTCACTCAGAAACCCACGAACTCTAAGCTTCAGTGCAGGAGCAGCAGCTCAAAAAGTGCCAGGGATACACGGGGAGGAACTAAATTAACTAACTTCAGGGTGAGGGCTAGAGGGGCAGGTGTCAAGTCACTCTTTCCAAGGATGGAAATGTTGGCAGGAATCATTGTTCCTTTGTTCAGTCCTCCCCACGCCCATCTAGCCTGGCACAGGCAGGTGCCAAACCTGTGCTCTCCATTACCCTGGCTAACACTATTTACCCTGCCCCTGGTGATTCACTGAGACCCTACCCCACCCAACTCACCCACCTGGCCCGAGCCTCTTCCAGTGGCTTCTCCATACAAGTCACCTGCCTTGCCTTGTGCTGCAGATTCACTTCAAAGACCAAAAACCCCACATGAGTGGTGGCTGCTCTCAGCTTGCACTATAGGCTTTCTCAAATGTCCACAAATCCCACACAAGCAGCTGCTGGCCTCAGTGTGCCTTGTAGTTCATACCAAGCAGCCCCAAGCCAAGCACAAGTGGCAACCAATCCCAACTTGCATTCTAACTCCCATCAGGTGGCCACAAACCTGGCATAAGCAGCAGCCAATTTTGGCCTGTAATGTAGCCCCAACTAAGTGGCCACAAGCCCAGCACAAGTGTTGTCTGTCCTCAGCTCTCATCATAGTGTCCACCAAAGGATCCCATGTAAGGAACAAGTGTCAGCCAGCTTCAGTGCACAGTGCAGCCTCTCCCAAGCACCACCAAGCCCAGTACAGGTGGCAACCAACTCCAGTTCACTTTGTACCTTCAACTAACTGTCCTCAAGCTTGGCACCAATGGTGGCTCACCTTGGCCTACCCTGGAGCCACTTCCTAGAGGCTCCAGAACCAACACACCTGGTGGCCGGCTTCATACCACACCAGAATCACACCTAACCAGATCCACAATCAACACACCCAAAGGGTATAGGTTATCCTCAGCTGGCTGCCTAAATGACTTCTGTTCCATTGGGTCAGTCCCCGCACAACAGCTCATCTACTGTAGCCTTGGCCATTCCTCACAGTCAGTCAGTCTGAGGGCCAACATCACCAATGGACATGCCAGCAGCAATCAAGGCCCAACTACAACAGGAGGGCACACAAAACACACAAAGGGCACATCACTGGAACACCTGGGAGACTGCACCACTGAGCTCCACAGGACACCTTCTACATAAGGCCAATCTATCAAGATTGGGAGATGTAGCAGATCTACATAGCACATAAAAACAAAAACAACGAGTCAGCCAAATTAGGAGACAAAGCAATATGCCCCAAATAAAAGAATAAGACAAAACTCCAGAAAAACAAAACAAAATAGAAACAAGCAATCTACCAGATACAGAGTTCAAAACACTGGTTATAAGGATGCTTAATGAACTTGGGAGAAGAATAGATTAACTCAGTGAGAACTTCAACAAAGAGATAGAAAACATAGAAAAGGAGATAGAAAACAAAAAAAGAACAAATCAGAAATGAAGAATACAGTAACTGAAATGAAGAATATACTCAAGGGAATCAAAATCACATTAGATGGAGCAGAGGACTGAACAAGCAATCTGTAAGACAAGGTAGCAGAAAGTACCTAATTGGAATAGCTCAAAGAAAAAAGATTTAAAAAATGAGAAAAGTTTAAGGGATCTCTGGGACAACATCAAGCATACCAACATTTGTCACATAGGGGTCCCAGAAGGAGAAGAGAGTGAGAAAAAGAATTGAAAATCCATTTGAAGAAATAATGACAGAAAACTTCCCTAACCTGGAGAAGAAAATAGACATACAAGTCCAGGAAGCACAGGAGAGTCCCAAACAAGATGAACCCAAAGCAGTCCATAATAAGACACATCATAATTAAAATGCCAACAGTTAAACACAAAGAGAGGATCTTCAAAGTAGCAAGAAAAGACAGTTAGTTACACACAAGGGAGCTCCAATTAGACTGTCAGTTAGTTTCTCAACAGAAACTTTGCAGGCCAGAGGGAATGACATGAAATATTCAAAGTGATAAAAGGCAAACACCTGTAACCACCACTACTCTACTGGGCATGGCTCTCATCTAGAATCAAAGGAGAGAGAGCATCCCAGACAAAAGAAAATCTAAAGGAGCTCATCACCAGCAAACCAGTGTTACAAAAAATGTTAAAGAAGCTTATTTAAGAAGAAAAGAACAAATAATAAAAATATAAATAAGAGAATATAGGAAAGAAAAAATTTCTCATTGACAAAGGTAAACACTTAGTAAAAGCATTAGATCAACCAACTGTAAAGCTAGTACAAAGGTTAAAAGACAAAAGTAGGAAAATCGCATGTAATTACAACAATAAGCTAAGGGACACATACACACACACACACACACACACACACACACACACACACACACACGGTAAAAAATAACCAAAACATAAACATGGAGGGGTAAATAAAAATCGTAGTGATTTTAGAATGAGTTTGAACTTAAGCAAGCATCAACTTAAAATAGACTGCTATAAACATAGCTTGGTGTATAAGAAGAACATGATAACCCACAAACCAAAAATCTACAAGATATATACAATAAATAAAAAGAAAGTCATCCAAACACACTATAGAAAGTCATCAACATATTAGAAAATAATAAAAAAGAACAGAGAACTACAAAAGCAATCAGAAAACAATTAATAAGTTAACAATAACTACATGCTTATCAATAATTACCTTAAATGCAAATTGACTAAATGCACCAATCAAAAGACATAGGAGGGCTCAATGGATAAGAAAACAAGACCCATACATATGCTGCCGACAAGAGACCCACTTCAGATCGAAGGATACACACAGGTTGAAAGTAAAGGGCTGGAAAAAAAATATTTCATGTAAATAAAAATGAAAAGAAACCTGGGATAACAGTAATTTTATCAGACAAAATATGCTTCTAAGAAAAGGCTGTAAGAAAAGACAAAGAAGGACATTTCATGATAAAGTGATTAATTCAACAAGAGGAAATAATTCTTGTAACCATCTTTGCATCCAATGTAGGAGCACCTAAATATATAAAGCAAATATTGATGGAAATAAAGGAAGAGATTGACAGTAATGCAGCAAGAGTAGGTGACTTTAACATTCCATTGACATCAAAGATACATCTTCCAGACAGAAAATCAACAAGAAAACAGTGGCCTTAAATGATGCATTAAACCACATGGATTTAATTGATATTTTTTAGAACATTTCACCCCAAAGCAGTAGAATATACATTCTTTTCAAGTGCACATAGAACATTTTCCAGGATAGACCATGTGATAGGCCACAAAACAGTCTTAATAAATATAAGAAGATTAAAATCATATCAAGCGTCTTCTCTGACCATAATGGTACGAAACTAGAAATCAATTACAAGAAGAAAGCTGAAAAATACACAAACATGTGGATGTTAAATAACATGCTACTACACAATGAATGGGCTAACAATGAAATCAAGGAAGAAATCAAACAATATCTTGAGACAAATGAAAGTGCAAACACAACATCAAAAATCTGTGGAACAAAGCCAAAGCAGTTCTTAGAGGGAAATTCATAGCAATACAGGCATACCTCAAGAAACAAGAAAAATCTCGAATAAACAGTACACCTAAAGGAAATAGAAAAACAAGAACAGACAAAGCCCAAAGTGAGTAGAAGGAAGGAAATAATAAAGATCAGAGAGGAAATAAATAAAATAGAGACTAAAAAACAACAGGAAAGATCAATGAAACCAAGTGCTGGTTCTTTGAAAAGATAAACAAAATTGATAATTTTAATTTTTAAAATTTTTTTATTTTTAAAAGATTTTTATTGGGGAATTGGGGGGATAGGAACAGCGCTGGGGAATTGGGGGAAGGGGAACAGACAAGTTGCTGTAGTTTTGTTCTTCAGTCTAGTTGTGGAGGACGTTGCTTCACTGGCCCAAGCTGGCACCATCATTGCACTCTTCCCGGGTGAGGCAGATCGGTTGTCAGCTTCTGGACGGCCGCTCACGGCAGCTTGAGGGCCGCTCACGCTGGCTGCTAGCTACACACAGTAGCCCATGGCAACCCACTGCCACAGGGGCTGCAGCCTATGTCATCGCTGGCAACTCATGGCAGCCCAGCTCCAGGTTGAGCTGTTGTTCAGCATCTTAGCTGTAGAGGGCAGCGTCACTCACCCTCATATGTGGGATCCGAACTGGGGCCCTCTGGCGTCCCAAGCCAGTTCTTAACCATTGCGCGACTCGGCTGGCCCAAAATTGATAATTTTTAAACCAGGCTAATGGTTTAAGGAAGAGAAAGAGAGAGAGAGAGAGAGAGAGAGAGAGAGAGAGAGAGAGTGAGAGAGAATGTTATAGGCCAATATCCCTGATGAACATAGATGCAAAAATCCTCAACAAAATAATAGCAAACAAAATTCAGCAATACATTAAAAGGTCATACTCCATGATCAAGTGGGATTTATTTCTGAGATGCAATGTTGGTTCAATATTCATAAATCAATTAATGTAATACACCAAAGTATGTGAAGGATAAAAAATCATATAATCATATCAAATAATGCAGAAAAAGCATTTGACAAAATCCAGCATCCATTTATGATAAAAACTCTTAGCAAAGTGGGATACAGGGAACATATCTCAACATAATAAAGATTATGTATGACAAACACACAACTAACATCATATACTCAAAGGTGAAAAGCTGAAAGGGATTTCCTTAAGATCAGGAACAAGACAAAGATGTCCATTTTCACGACTCTTTTCAACATAATACTGCAAGTATTAGCCACAGCAATCAGACAAGAAAACTAAAAAGCATTCAAATTGGAAAAGAAGAAATAAAACTTTCTTTGCAGGTCACATGATGCTATATAGACAGAAGCCTA
This sequence comes from Hipposideros armiger, assembly GCF_001890085.2. Taxonomy (NCBI): domain Eukaryota; kingdom Metazoa; phylum Chordata; class Mammalia; order Chiroptera; family Hipposideridae; genus Hipposideros; species Hipposideros armiger. Next base: position 628,577 of record NW_017731614.1, on the reverse strand, counting down.
AAGAATCCACCAAAAACTATTAGAACTGATAAATGAATTCAGTAAAGTAGCAGGATATAAAATTAATATTCATAAGTAGGTTGCATTTTATGCGCCAAAAACTATCAGAAAGAGAAAATAAGAAAACTATCCTATTTGCATAAAAAAATAAAATAAAATACTTAAAGATAAATTTAACCAAGTTGGTAAAAGACCTGTACTCAGAAAAGTATAAGACACTAAAGAAAAAAAATTAAAGATACAAATAAGTGGAAGGATATATCATGCTCACATAGCATTATTAAAATGTCCATACTACCCAAAGCAATCTACACATTCAATGCAATCTCTATTGGAAGACCAATGGCATTTTTCCCAGAACTAGAACAAATAATCCTAAAATCCATATGTAACCACAAAAGACCATAAGTAGTTAAAGCAATCCTGAGAAACAAGAACAAAGTTGGATGTATCACAATACCTGATATCAAACTATACTACAAGGCCATAGTAATCAAAAAGCATGGTACTGACATAAAAACAGACATGTAGATCAATGGAACAGAATAGAGTGCTCAAAATTAAACCCATGGCTATATTGTCAATTAATCTATGACAGAAGAGGCAAGAAAATACAATGGGGTAAGGACAGTCTCTTCGATCAATGGTGTTGGGAAAATTGGACAGATACACACAAAAGAATGAAACTGGATCACTTTCTTACACCATATACATGCATAAACTCAAAATGATTAAAGACTTAAATGTAAGACCCAAAATCATAAAACTCCTAGAAGAAACCATAGGCAGTATACTCTAGTGATATTTTTTTGGATATGTCTCATTGAGCAAGGGATATAGAAACAAAAATAAACATATGAGACTACATCAAACTAAAAAAGTTTTTGCACAGCAAAGGAAACCATCAACAAACTGAAGAAAAAACACCAACCTACTGAATGGAAGAAGGTACTCACCAATGATACATCTGATGAGGGGTTAATATCCAAAATATATAAAAAACTTACACAACACCAAAGAAAACAATCAAATTAAAAAATGGGCAGAGGACCTAAATAGATGTTTCTCCAAAAAGGACATACAGATGGCTGATAGACATATGAAAAGATGCTCAACATCACTAATCAACAGGAAAATACAAATCAAAATCACAAGGAGATACTATCTCACACCTGTCAGAATGGCCATCATCAATAAATGAACAAACAAGTGTTGGTGAGGATGTAGAGAAAGGGAACCCTGTGAACTGTTCATGGGGTTGTAAGTTGGTGCAGCCACTGTGGAAGACAGCATGACATTCCTTGAAAAGTTAAAAATAGAACTACCATATGACTCAGCAATTCCACTTCTGAGTATTTCTCTGAAGACATCCAAAACACTTATTCGAAATGATATATGCACCCTGTGTTCATTGCAGCATTGTTTACAACAGCCAAGATATGGAAGCAACCTAAGGGTCCATCGATGAATTAATGGGTAAAGAAGAAATGGTACATATATAAATATTACTTAGCCATAAAAATAAAAGAAATTTTGCCATTTGAGACAACGTGGATGAACCTAGAGGGTATTATGCTAAGTGAAATAAGTTACACAGAGAAAAACAAATACCATATGATTTCACTTCTATGTGGAATCTAAAAAACAAAATAAATGAACAAGTAAAACAGAAACAAACTCGTAGATACAGAGAGCAAACTGATGGTTGCCAGATGAGAAGGGAGTTGGGGGGATGGGTGAAAAAGATGAAAAGGATTAAGAAGCACAAATTGCCAGTTATAAAAATAGTCCTGGGGATATAAAGTACAGCATAGGGAATATAGTAAATAATATTGGAATAACTATGTATGGTGTCAGTTGGGTACTGGACTTATCAGGGTGATCACATCCTAAGGTATATGAATGTCTAATCACTATTTTGTACACCTGGAACTAATGTAATATTGTATGTCATCTTTAATTGAAAAATAAATTAAAAGGAAAAAAGGACACAGGAATAGCAGAATAGGGAGCAGCCGCTACATCTAGGGTGAGATGGAGTGTCCTCCTCCTCCCCAGAGCTCACTGGAGAGGACAGGTTGTGGCAAGCTGCTTCGTGGAGGAGTCACTAAGGAGTGTGCCAGTAGGATTTGCTGAAAATCCACTCTGTGGTTCACCAGGGGAAGCTGGCCACAGGGGGGCACTATGTCTCAGAATTTGCTAATAAGCCCCAGGAGGACTGGGCGTGTGACTCGGCTGTGTCTGCCTACTGGATAGGATGGTCAGGGTCTTCCTGATAATGTGAAATTTGAGCAGATACCTGAAAGAGGTGAAGGAGTAACCATGTAGGTATTGAGAGGAAGAGCACTCTGGGCAGAGGGAACAGCAGTGGCAAAGGCCCCAAAGCAAGACCTGCCTGAAGCATTCAGGGAACTGCAAGCAGCTGTGGGTTGAGGTGCAGAGAGAGTGCCACACGTAGGAAGTGCACTCATAGAGACAGTGGGGGCAGATTAAGCAGGGCCTGGATGACAACAGGAATGTTGGCTTTTATTCTGAGTAATACACAGGCATTGTAAAATAATAAGTCACAAGTGTGCATAAGAGATTATGGGAGTTTAGGGCCGGCCGAGTGGCGCGATGGTTAAGAACTGGCTTGGGACGCCAGAGGGCCCCGGTTCGGATCCCACATATGAGGGCCAGTGACACTGCCCTCCACAGCTAAGATGCTGAACAACAGCTCAACCTGGAGCTGGGCTGCCATGAGTTGCCGGCGACGGCGTAGGCTGCAGCCCCTGTGGCAGTGGGTTGCCATGGGCTACCGTGTGTAGCCAGTAGCCAACGTGAGCGGCCAGCAGCCGCAGTGAGCGGCCGTCCAGAAGCCGGCAACTGATGTGCCTCGCCTGAGAAGAGTGCAATGATGGTGCCAACTTGGGCCAGTGAAGCAACGTCCTCCACAACTAGACTGAAGAACAAAACGACAGCAACTTGTCTGTTCCCCTTCCCCCAATTCCCCAGTACTGTTCCCATCTCCCCAATTACCCAATAAAAATCTTTAAAAAAAAAAAAAGAGATTATGGGAGTTTAGAAGAAGAAAGAATCTCTTCTGGCTTGGGGCATGGCTGATGAGAGGAGTAAAAAAAGATTGGACAAAAAGCACTGATAAACCAGGAGGAGGAAGTCACTCCCTCCCTTGGCCCCTGGAGCAGGGGTTGGTTGCCTGTGAGCACAGATGTTTCCTGAAGCCTTGCATTAACGAGATGAGATCAGCGCCATTTAACAGAACTGTCTGTGATGGGCTACGTCTGTGCTGTCAGTATGGTAGCCACTGGCCACTGTGGCTATTGAGCACCTGTAATGTGCCTAGTGGGACTGGGACACTGGATTCTACAGTTTACTTTATTTAAAGGTTTATTTAAATCATAAGAGAGCAGTAGACACTACCACAGAGAGTGCAGGTCTAGAGTCTCCTGGCTGCGCTATTTATATAAACCTGTTCCACCAGTGGCTTGCCTTCCACAGCCTTAACCAAGCAGAATCAGATGAGCGCCAAAGCACATGGGACCTGGCCCTGTTGACCTCTTCCCCATGACTAGCTATTTGATCTGGGCCACCCTGAAACCCTCAAGGTCATCTCATCACCACATCTCATCCTGATTAGCAGATCTCTCCATTCTAGTCAAAAAATTATTTTCTGTTTGCACATGAATCTTGTTCTTTGCCTGCCCAGTTAGTCATCTGGCCTCCCAAACATCTGTGCCTCATGATAGCAGTTGGAAGGAGCAGGTCGAAACGAAACCCACAGCCCACCGCAGATAGGCCTGTCTGAAATTAGTACCTACCTTTTCTACCAGGAGCCAAGAATACTTAGGTTGCTAATTTGAACCCAAATAATGAAGTTCTCTCTCTCTCTGCTTTGAGTACTTATTCTATAATTTCGGTTTTCAAAAACAAAACCCTTCTGTATGCAAAATTCTTAGAATGGTTGTGGTCTCCAGTATGTTCCTTGTAAAACAAATAAATTTTGCTTGTGGTTGTACAAAGTTTCATGATCACCCCATGTAGGAGTTGGGCAGTTTAAAAGGAAGGCAGACACAAAGCCATACATGAGGGGAGTCAGATATGGAGTATTTAGATCAGGGACTGGTTGTAGATCAGAGCTTCTCAACATCAGCACTGCTGGCATTTTGGGCCAGATAATTCTTTGTCGTGTCCTTGTTGTGTGCCTGTCCTGTGAACTGTAGACTGTTTAACAGCATTCCTAGCTTCAAACCACTAGATGCCAGTAGCTATGGCCCCCTATTTACCCCACCCCTCACACTGTCACTGAGACGACCAAAAGGGTCTCCAGACATTGCCACATGTTCCCTGGGGGGCAGAATTGCCTTGGTTGACAACACCATGGTGTAGACAAAGCCTTAGAAGTCTAAGACCTCTGAAGTCACCCATCTTGGGGATAAAAGTGCAAAAACTCTGGACCCTCAGCAAGCAAGTATTTCATTAGACAGCATTGCCTGAGAGTTTCTAGGCCATAAGCAGGAAGATTACATTCTGTCAGAGACTCATACCAACATTCTTCTTTCTTTATTTCTTATACATTTATTATTCTGAGTGTCAGGTACTAAGGATGTGGTTACAAATTCACAGATAAGCTTATTAATTCATTCAACACATATTTATTGCCTAGTATGTGTCAGGCACTGTTTAAACACTAGGTGTATAAGTAAAAATTCTTTAGAGAACCTAGAATATCCAAAACAACTTTGAAAAAGAACCAAGTTAGGGCCGGCTGAGTGGCACGTTGATTAAGAGTTGGCTTGGGACACCAGCTCTGAGCAGCAGGGCCCCGGTTCGGATCCCACATGCGGGCCAGTGACGCTGCACACTCTACAGCTAAGATGGTGAACAACAGCTTGACCTGGAGCTGGGCTGCCGTGAGTTGCCGGTGACAACATAGGCTACAGTGGGGCTGCAGCGGGCTGTCGTGAGCCGCTGTGAGCAGCCGTCCAATGGCCAGTGAGCAACTGCCTCAGCCAGGAAGAGCGCAATGATAATACCAACATGAGCCAGTGAAGCGGCGTCCTCCACAACTAGACTGAAGAACAAAAGGACAGCAACTTGTCTGTTCCCCTCCCCAATTCCCCAATAAAATCTTTAAAGAAAAAAAGATAGTCTTGCAACAAATGGTACTAGAACAATTTTTTTAAAAAAGATTTTTATTGGGGAATTGGGGGAGGGGAACAGCATTGGGGAATCGGGGAAGGGGAACAGACAAGTTGCTGTCCTTTTGTTCTTCAGTCTAGTTGTGGAGGATGCTGCTTTACTGGCCAATGTTGGTATTATCATTGCGCTCTTCCTGGCTGAAGCAGTCGCTCACTGGCCATTGGACGGCCGCTCACAGTGGCTCACAGCAGCTCATGAAAGCTCACGCCAGCTGCCGCCCAACCCCACTGCAGTCTACGCTTTCGCCGGCAACTCATGGCAGCCCAGTCCGAACCGGGGCCCTGCTGCTCAGAGCTGGCGTCCCAAGCCAACTCTTAACAAATGCATCATTTGGCTGGCCCGGTACTAGAACAATTTGAAATCCAAATGCAAAAAAATTAACTTGGATCCATATACAAAAAATAATACAAAATATAGTTACCATGTCATATACAAAATTTAACCCAAAAGGAATCATGGCCCTAAAGTGAAAACCTAAAAGTATAAAATTTCTAGAAAAAATATTTGAGAAAACCTTGGTTAGGCAAGGTGTCTTAGATATGACACCAAAAGCACAATCTGTAAAAGAAAAAATTAATAAATTAACTTTATTCACATTAAATATTTCTGCTCTTTAGTAGATGGTGATAAGAGAATGAAAAGACAAGCCACAGACTGGGAGAAGATATTTTGAAATCATATATCTGATAAAATACTTATATTCAAAATATACACAGAACTCTCAAAACCCAATAATAAGAAAACAACCTAATTTTTAAAAATGGGCAAGAGATTTGAGCAGACACTTCATCAAGGAAGCTTTATGGATGACTAATAAACAATGAGAAGATGCTCAACATCATTAGTCATAAGGGAGACGAAAACTAAAACCATAATGTGATATCACGACACAGCTATTAGAATGGCTCAAATCGGAGGCTGACCATTCCAAGTTTGGATGAGGATGTGGAGCCACTGGAACCCTAGTTCCCTTCTGGTCAGAATATAGACTGTATGACTATTCTGGAAACTAATATGGCGGGTTCTTGATATTTTAAACATGCACCTACAATTCTACTTCTAGACATTTACTCAAGAGAAATGAAAGACTATGTCCGTACAAACATGTACATGAGTGTTTATAACAACTTTATGGGTAATTGCCCCAACTGGAAATAACTAAGGTTTCCATCAACAGGCAAATAGATACATCCATCCAATGGAGTATTACTCAGTAACAAAAAGGAACAAGAAGAGTCCTGAGGAATTGTATTCTCGAGAACCCTGTGGCCAGGGTTTTAGAAATGGAATAGCCAAGTCCCTCAAGGCTTCCCATGGCTCCCACTTCACTCAGGGAAAACTGACTTTCTCACCGTGACCAAACAGCCCTCTGGGCTTGGGTGCTTTTCCTCAGCTACCTCACCTCCTTCCAGTCTCCCCCTCATTCACTCCTCTCCAGCCTCTTTGCTGTTCCTCAAACTTGCCTGGCCTGTGCCCTTTGCACTTGTCCTTCTGGAATGTTCTTTCACAGAGAACCACCCAGCTCCCTTTCTTTCTCCTTCAGGTCTTTATTCAAACATCATTTTGTCATGAGGTCTCCTTTACTACCTACGGTAGATTAAATATTGACCCAAAGACATTCCTAATCCTTGATATCTCTGAATGTTTCCTTAGATAACAAAGGGGCTTCACAGATGCGATTAAGGTCAGGATCTTGAGATGATCCTGGATTTCCCAGGTGGGCCCTAAATGTCATCTCAAGTGTCCTCAGGAGAGGAAGACTAGACCCAGAAGAAGCAGGTGACATGACTGAAGCACAAGGCTGCATTGCTGGGTTTGAAGATGAAGGAAGGGGCCATGAGCCAAGAGAGGCAAGGAACACAGTTTTTGAAGCTGAGAGAGGCAGGATGGGCCTTCCCTGGAGGCTCCCAGAGGGCCAGCCTTGCAACGCCTCGACTTTAGCCCAGTGAGAGTGGTTGTGGACTTCAGAACTTCAAAACTACGAGAGAATAAATATGTGTTGTTTTAAATCACCAAGTTTTTAATTTGTCTTTTTATTTTTTGACCATGGCATGCATAGAAAATGAATATACTACCTTACTTAAAATTGCAGTTCCCACACCTAGAATTTCTGTCGTCCTTCCCTGCCTCATTCTCCCTCGTGGCCTGTATAGGAAAAACTCAGTTTTCCTTCTGTTAGGGAAAAACCCTACTAGTTCTTTCTTTCCTGTGAGTCTCATTTGCTACTTAACGCAACACGCTTCAATTCTGACACTTCTGCTCACCAAATTCGTGGAGGTTTTTCCCCACACCAAACAGTTCTCTGCCACACCAGCTGGGTGTCCTAACATTTAACTCAATTCTGACACTATCTACCCAGTGTCAGACCCCACAGGTTAAGGGCTCAGTCTACAGGATAGCTAACCCACTCGCCCGGCCCCCAACACACACATAAAGACACACTTCAGATGCCAGCCACAAGTCCAGGTTGTCACCTGTGTTTCTGACCAACTAACTGTATATTGGAGGTTCCAACGATTCTTCCTTGGGTTCGATTAATTTGCCAGAGCGGCTCACAAAACTCGGGAACACTTACTTACGTTTGCCAGTTTTTTAAAGGCTGTGATAAAGAACACAGATGGACAGCCAGGTGAAGAGATACACAGGTGAGGTCTGGGAGGATCCTGAGCTCAGGAGCTTCTGTCCCCATGGAGTTGGGGTGCGTCATCCTCCTGGTTCGTGGTTGTGTTCACCGACCTGGAAGCTCTCTGAACCCCATGCTATTGGGATTTTACGGGGGCTTCCTCACATAGGCACGATGGATCATTAACCCCATTTCCAGCCCTCAGCCCCTCTCTGGAGAAGTGGGGGGTGGGGCTGACAATTCCAAGCTTTTAATCCTAGCTTGGTCTTCCTGGTGACCAGCCCCCATCCAGGAGCCACCCCGAGTCCCCTCAGTAGAACAAGAGATGCTCCTAGTGCTCTTATCACTTAGGAAATCACAAGGGTTTCTGGAGCCCTGTGCCAGGAACCGGGGGCAGAGATAAAAATATATATTTTCTGTTATCTCACATGGCCTTAATCAGCATCTGGCACACTATTTCACTTGTTTATCTTTCTTATTGCATGTCTCTCTTGAGTAGACTATAAATTCACAGAGGGCAGGGATACTTGATCTGTTTCATTGTGCTATATATGCCGAATCCTGATATATAATAGGGTTCCCCAAACTAAGTGGTGGAATTAGCAGTTGAACAAATGCATAAAGTATTTTAATATTTAAAATAGGCAAGAAATAATTTGCTAAACACCCAATGGGTCTTATTTATGACCGGTCGAGCTTGCTCCATGCTTTTCTGACACCAAGCATTTGCACTTAAAGTCACAGTCCCTTTTGACCAAGTCCTCCAGCATCATTCCCTTCTCACAGGTAACCATTCTTGGGAGTGTAATTGTGTGTGTCCAGTCCATTTTCAAACATTTTACATATGTATGTAAGTATGCATGAATCGTACCTAATGGTGTTTAGAGGTCTGAATTGATAATTCACACAAATGGAGCCACACTGTAACCTGCCTTCCTTCCCTCATCATCGTATTTTTGAGAGACCATGGTGGAGATACACACACATCTGGCTTTTTTCTTTTTCCTGATGTACAATGTTCCACTGTAAAAGCACATTAAATTTTATTTATCCATTTCCCCATTGATGTATCAGGCAGAGTCTGGGCAAGAAACGGATGGAGCTCAAAACAAAAAGGATCTGAATGAAGGAACTCTTTAGAAAGGTGTGAGCAGGGCCAGCGAGAGCAACAAGCTGGTCTTTCTGGTTGTCTGCTGCTTCGCACAGTGTTGTGGCAAATGGGGGGAAAGAAGGCTTTTGCAAAGTCTCCTGTGAGGGGACTGGTTTTTCTGACACTGCAGGATTCCTCCAAATCCAGTTTTACAGAAGCAGGTGGGAATGACTATTTTGATCTACAAGTGAATGCACCTCACAAAAGAATTTACTGACTCACCTCCTCCTGGAGAGTTACCACTGAGGGCTCCCCAGACGACTTTCTTTACACAGTAGTTCCTACAGTTTTGTCAGCAAGACCCTATTGAACAAATTGAAATTCACAGAACTAGGAATCCTGGGTCCAGCCTCAGCACATTCCGTGTTCAGTGTGACTTTGTACTTCTGTCTCTTCTTCTGTCAGCAACAGCAACTGGAGCCCTGTCTTGCTAACCCCACAGAGAGAAGCAGTGGTGGGTGGTGGGGGCCAGGTCTATGCTGGGCCCTGGGGAGTACCTGGTGGGGTCACTGCAGAAACAGTTCTTTTCTGCAGAAAGAACAAAAGTACCCGCCTTTCTCTCACTTCCTTTTTGGAGCCTGGGAGGGTTAGTTTAAAAGTGGCCAACTGCTATTTATAAGCCTCGGCTGCTATGTGTAAAACCTCAGTCCCTCCCAAGAGAAAAGAGTAGTGGGAAGGGGGGGGCACCAGGTGACCCTACCCTTGGTCTGGGGTGCCGAAGGCCTAGGTGCAGCAGTTGTAGTCTCAGTGAAACCCACCTTGGAAGGTGAGGGTGGCTCTGGCATGGCAGGTTTCCTATTAGATAAGCACTGTGGATGCTGTATTTATAGCTGCTCAGGATACAGGGTGGAGCTGCTTGTTGGAGGACAACATCCACTCTCCCTGATTTTGACAGAAGGGAAAACCGAGGCCCCGGAGGTCAAATGCCTGGTCTAAGGTCACACACTTCCCCACCCCTAGCCATTCCAATGGTCCTGGGTCTCCCAGGGTTGTCTAGAGCCCCTGGTAGATGAGCAAGGTGAGGAAAGGAAGGCATGGTTGGAAGAGGCAGAGAAGAGGCTGCCTGAACATAAGACTCACATACACACCTTGGGTCTCAAAATCTTCATCAGCGCAGACAAGTAGAGCTGCCCTCCCTCCCTCGCCCACCCCCATTTCATGTTGGCATTTTGGAACTTTCTTTTTGAACCGTCTGGGTTGCTCTTTGGTGTTCATTGTAACCTGATTTCACCAGAATAAAAATGGCTATGTGGTATTCCTCCCTCGTTCCTTCCCTCTCTGCTTCTCTCCCTCTCTCCTTTTTTTCTTTCCTTCCTTCCTTCCATCCTCCCTTCCCTATACTTACTGATCATGTATTTTGAGCCAGATACTGTTATAGATGTGGTCAGTGTTATCCTCATTGACAAAGCAAGATTTGAAAAAAGATTTGTAGGAGGTGATGCGTTACCCAAGCAGATATCTGAGCAAAGAGTGTTGCAGGCAGAGGGAACAGCAAGTGCAAAGGCCCTGAGGCAGGAGCACGGCTGACATGCTTAAAGCCCAGAGGGGAAATCCCATGTCTGGGTTGGTGTAACAGGGGGAGAGCAGCAGACAGCTCAGAGACAGAAGGGCTAAGTTTAGTGACCTGCAGCTACTGTAAAGATTTGGGCTCTCACCTCTGCTGGGACCCAGCAGAGGGCTCTGAGCAGAGGAAGGCAAAGCTGTGACTTTTAAGTTAACAGGTCATGGTCCTAGGTGGGGGGAGGAGGGGTCACACCAATGAGGGGTATGGGCAAAGGAAGAGAGGCCAGTGAACAGGCTACCTGACTCTACCAGCTACATGAGGAAGATGGCTCAGATTAAGCACCAGCAGGGAAGAGGTGAGAAGTGGTAGTCTCAGAATTATTTTGAAGGTGACACCTGCACAATTGGCTAGTGGGTTGGATGAGAGTGGGGTGTGGAGAGAAGAGGGAAGTCCAAGCCCACCGAACCTGTGTGCAGTCAGGGGCCAAACTGATTTCGGCCCTGCTAGCAGCTAGCTGTGTGACTCGACCCTGGCCAAGCCTCCCTCAGTTTCTGTCCCCCATCTGTAAATGAATGATAGCACCCCACAGGCTCCAGGTCGCACATGTCTAGTGATAGATCAGCACACCTGGAACGCTGCAAGTACTCGGGAAGCATCAGCTCTGATAAAGACAATACCAGCAGTCACCATTCATTATGACCTCAGTCAATCCTCTCATCTCCAAGTTTGTCTTTTTTTTGGTGAAATGCATGCAGCCACCGGACACTTACAGAGCTTCTAGTCTCCTTTTTCTGGGCAACATCAGTGAACTAGACCAGGTCCTTGCCCTTGGGTCAAATTCCACCTGAAGAGACAGATGACTATCCCTTAGTGGCTGAAACTTAAGGTGTTATAAGCTGTGTAGAAGGCATACAGGGGTTGCAAGATGGGGGTGAGTGAGTGGGGTGCACAGTAGAGATGGTGGCCAGGAGAGGCCTCCCCAGGGGGCACATTAGAGCTGATGCATAAAGGAGGAGAAAACACCAGTTTGGCAGAGGATGGGAGGGAGAGTGGTGCAGGCAGAAGGAACAACAAGGGCTCTGAGCCAGGACAGGGCCCGGTGTGTGTGAGGAACTGAGAGAAACGTGTTTTGTAAGCACTGGATGAAGGCACAGAAAGGAGTTTACAGGTGGAGAGAAGTGCTGTCTGGATGGGTTCAGTGGTTGTGACACAGAGGTGGGTGGTAGTTGTCACACACAAGTGGGCAATGTGTGTGCCTTGTCCCCAAAGTGGTTCAAAATAGGGTGGCGCCCCATGCTCCCATTAACACAGGCCAGTGCAGGGGCAGAGAGCAGGTGGGAAGGATACTAGCGAAATGCTGGCCTTGCTATGTTGTTTTTTTAAAGATTTTTTTATTGGGGAATGGGGAAATGGGAACAGACAAGTTGCTATCCTTTTGTTCTTCAGTCTAGTTGTGGAGGACGTTGCTTCACTGGTCCAAGTTGGCACCATCATTGCGCTCTTCCCGGGCGAGGCAGGTCAGTCGCCGGCTTCTGGACGGCCGCTCACTGCAGCTGCTGGCTACCTGGTAGCCCATGGCAACCCACCTGCAGTCGCCAGCGACTCATGGCAGCACAGCTCTAGGTTGAGCTGTTGTTCAGCATCTTAGCTGTAGAGGGCAGTGTCACTGGCTCTCATATGTGGGATCCGAACTGGGGCCCTCTGGCGTCCCAAGCCAGCTCTTAACCATCGCGCCACTCGGCCGACCCCTGGCCTTGCTATTTGCCCTGGGCGGCAGGCCTTCCCGGAGACGGGTGGTGCCGCTAGGAGGAGGTGGCTGGGATTCAGGGCTGGGGCAGGGCCATGTGCCACTCTGATGTGGGACTAGCTGGGCTCCTAGTCATGTGGGAAGATATGAAAGTCGCACCCACCACCCCTTCTCCACGGCTGGAGAAGTCACCAGGTGGGATGGGAACGTGAGCTCTGGGTATCCCAGGGCTGTCCTGACCCTAGAGATGGTTGTTTCTGGAACAAAGATTCAAGGCTTCTCATTCTGGGGCAGGTGAGACCTGACACCCCGAGTCCCCTCAGGGCCTTCTCATGGGGTGATTCTGAAGAAAGGAGGAGTCTGTCACTCGTGGTGATCAGCGCTGGCTGAAGAGTTGAATGTGCTTAATGTCATTCAGTGATTACAACAGCCTTGTGAGGGAAGGACCATTGTCATCCCATTTTACAGATGAGAAAACTGAGGCTCGGATAAATTATGTGGCTTGCTCAAAGTGTCTTAGTTACTAAGTGGCAGAGGCCTGTCTGATACAGCCCAAGGTGTGTTGGAATGCACATGCACAGTTAGTGGTACAGGCCTTTGGGAAGTAGTTAAATGATTTGGCAGTATTCACTAAAGCGAGATATATGACTCCCAGGAGCTAGCAAATTTACTCCTGGGCATATGTCCAATACAGATGTGTCAATTCTTTCAGGTAAAAGAATGTTCACCGCAGCACTATTTGTAATAGCCTCAAACTAGAAACTTCCCAAATATCCATCAACAAGAGAACTGGTATATTTATGGAATGAAATACTACGCAGTAATGAAAATGGATGAATTACAGCTACATACAGCACACAAATGAATCTCAGACATAATGCTGAGAGAAAGCAGCTAGACCCACAAAATTAGACACTGTGAGACTCCATTTATATGAAGTTGAAGATCAGGCACAACTAATCTTTAGTGATTGAGGTTACCTGGCGGGAAGGCAGGGTGTTGAGCTTTCTGTGGGCTGGAATGCATATTTTCATCTGGGTGCTGGTTACATGGGTATATTCAAATGTAAAATTTCATCGAGCTGAACACTTAAGATTTGTACACTCCACTATATTTCAATCATTCTCAATAAAAAAGGAAACAACTACTACTGACCACTCTCTCCCATTGTCCCAGTTGAGTTGGGGCACACACAGATCATAGGAAAACGAATCCTGCACCAGGGTGAGTTGCTGACTCTCTAAAGGCCCTCTCCTGCTCCCCAGTCCTCACAGCATATACCCAGTCTGGCAATGTGGGGACCCAAGATGGTGACCAGGGACCACAGGGCTGACATGCAGCTGCAGGAGAGGAGAGGTGCTTGGGCAAGGAATTCGAATAGCTAAGTGTCTGGAACTTTCCGGAAAACCTGTCAAGGGGTTGCAGGACCAGCCTAATAGAACTTTCAATTGTGTTCCTCTGTGTCCCTTGACTGTATTTAGCAGTGAACTCTTCTCCTGTTCCTGGATAAAGACGAGCCACATATGGCATCAGTCACTTTTTGATCATGGAAACTCCTCCAGATACTTTAGTTAGGAAAAGTCTTGCCTCAGTAATTAATGTGTTCGATCTCAAGCAGTGGTCCCAACTTGGGGCCTGACTTGACTTGGGTGCTTCATCTAGGCCTCTTTCTGCAGGATACCTCCAGGGGGACACCAGGATCTGTAGCTCTCCACCCTTTCTTTGCCCTTCCTCTTGGCCTGCCCACCAGCCCCCGTGGAGGGGCATGGTGTTCACACACTCAAAGAAATCCCCCACCAGACTCCCAGGAAACCACTTTTGAGGAACAGGTGATGGGCCAGGCACCTTCCTGTTGGCATGAGGAGAAGGAGGAAGCCATGATACATGGCACAGCTTTCTGCAGAAATGTCCTCCCACCTTGTCTGGGCCCTTTCTCAAATGCCTTCTCTTACCCACCCTGGCAGTAGGTCCTTGGCTCTCTGAGAGGCTGTGCAACCATTTCCTTTGTCAATATGCTTACAGCCTGCCTCTGAAATCTTTCCTGTTGGTGACTCCGTGCTGCTCCCCAAAACTGTCCAGGTCCTGAGAAACAAAGGAAGACAGAGAACTGTCATAGGTCGGTGGCGACAGGACAATTAAATGCAGTGTGTGGAATTCTGGATAGGATCCAGATATAGGTGTTTAAGGATAAACTGGTAAAATCAAATAAAGATGGCAGTCTTTATTATTTCATTAATAACATTAGTTAACATTTAACTTTATTATTTAACTAATGCTGTTACACCAATGTTGATGGCTTAGTTCTGACAAATGCACCGTGGTTCTGTGAAATGTCAGTTGGATGGAGCTGGGTAAGAACTCTGTGGTGTCTTTTCAATTTCTCTGTAAATCTAAAATCACTGCAAAATTAAACGTTTGTTTAAAAGCAAAGGCAGTTACCATTCCGTTTATGCACAATGCCACATCACACTCGCCTATGGTTTGGAAGTTAGAACAGTGGTTGCCCTTGGGGAAGGCAGAGGGTGGGAGGGGCTGGGGATGTTCTGTGTTCCGTCTGTGAGAGTCCTCTGAGCTGCATACTTACAATGTATGTAAGTCATAGCTTAGTGAGTTTTCAAAATTTTAATTAACAAAAAAACCTGCTCAGAAAGAGTGTATTTTGGCTGCAGGGCCTCAAGGGTCTGTCCAGCCATGAGCCCTGGCCTGGGGCTGCCCACGTCACTCCTGAAAACACGGGTCTCAGCAGGGAGAGCACTAACCCAGAGGCAGGGGCCCCAGGGGACCCAGGGGACTGTGGAACGGAGTTCGGGAGAGTGCAGTTTTAAATAGGAGGTCAAGGAAGAATCACCAAGTAGGGGACATTTGAGCAAAGGGCAAGGGAGGGAATTGAGACAGATGTTGGATGAAGGACATTTCAGGCAGAGGGAGTGGCCAACCCCAAGGCCCTGGGGCAGGAGAGTGTCTGGCCTGTTTCCAGAACAGCAAAGAAGACAGTGTGGGTGGAAAAGAGTAAGTGAGTGGGAGCAGTCACGCTTATGGAGGGTCTGTGTGCTTTGCAAGCACCCTGCTTTGCCCCAAGCAAGGTGAGCAACGTGGGGAGGGTTTCAACACCAGAGGGGCAAGATCTGACAGTCTTTACAAGATGCTGCCCTGCTAGCTACTGAGCTGGGAGCAGCTGTGGCAGGAGGGGTGGAGGGCAAGTGGGGAGCTGGGGAGACCAGTGAGAATCCAATTGACATGATCCAGGGGAGAGATGAGAGTGGCTTGAAGCAAGAACGAAGCAGGTGGTGAGAAGAGCTTAGATGATTCTGGGCATATTTTGAAAGCACAGCCGATATGGTTTCTTCCTAAATTTGGTTGAAGGGATGGAGATACAGAAAAAGAGAAGTCAAGGATGACTGCAAGGCTTTGAGGCCTGAACAACCAGAAATTCAGAACTACTGGTTATTGAGATGGGGACAGTCAGTTGGGGCAGGCCAAGGAGGAGGGCTGAGGTAAGTCTGAGGTGCCTGTTAGAAGCTAAGAGGAGGCACGGAGGCAGTCAAAAGGCACCCAGGTCTGGGTCCAGAGGGGAAGCCTGGCTGCAGATGTGGATTTGGTGCTTTCATTATTATTACATGCATTGAATACAAACCAAGTGTATTAGAGCTCTCCAGAGAAATAGAATCAATATTTGGGGCAGGGGAAGGGGAGCAGCAGAGAGACAGAAACAGAGAGAGAGAGATTTATTTTAAGGAATTGGTTCATGCAATTGTTGGCTGGTAAGTCCAAGATCTGCAAGGTGGCCAGCAGGCTGGAGACCCAGGGAAGAGTTGATGTTGCAATTTGAGTCAAAACGCTGTCAGGGAACCTGTGTCATTTTCTCTTAAAGCCTTCACCTGATTGGGTGAGGCCCACCTACATTATAAAGAGTCCTCTGCTTTACTCAGTCTGCGGATTTACCTGTTACTATCATCTAAAAATACCTTCGCACAGCAACATCTGGACTAGTGTTTAACCAAATATCTGAGTACTGTGGCCTAGCCAAGTTGACACATAAAATTCACCACCACAGTGGGGAGGTGGCAGGGCAGAGATTTAGGTGATGGTTCCCAGGAACAGCCCCACTCTTCTTTTGGTTCTTTCCTAAGCTTGTCAGGATCTCAATACAGGTATCAGACGCTTCGAAACCTGACAAGGGCTTCTCATACAACAAGGCCCAAACACTGGATCAAGTGGAGCCCTTTGAAATATAACACTGTAAGACTGTACAGAAAAATCAAATCAAAGTACACACCCTGCCTTAGATCCTTCTCCAACCTCATGGCCCATTGTGCACTCTCACAACCAGGAGTTGAGTGTAAGTATTTTTGTCCTGACTTGTTCTACTTAGACTTGTTCTTTTGTATTCAACTCTATACAGAGTGATGTCTTGTCCTCTCAAATGGACAGTGGTTGCTGTGAGACCAGGGACCATGTTTTCTTCTAAAAGAACAGTGACGGGGAGCTCACTACTTAGCTGGGGCAACCTTTGAATGGTACTGACTGAGGGAGCTCTCCTCCCAGTTGTGCTGAAGACTTCTTGCCCCATGGAGTCGATGCAGGATGACACCCAGGATGGCCCTGGGGTGTGCAAGGGCTGCCATTGAGCCTTCTGCTCTCCACCCGCTGACAGTCTGGCTCTTCACGAGAGACGGGCTCCAGGTTGCTGGGTGCCGTCCTCTGCTTACACACAGATGGGAAGCCCCTTCCACCCTCTATGGGGCCTCTCATAACTGTCTTTAATAACATGGTGAGCCCATTAAGAGCACTAGGTCCCATACTGGCCAGAGTTCTAAATGTTCTTATTCAACAATATTTATTGACTTCGCCCTCTGTGTTAGGCCCTGTGTTTGTGGCTGCGAATAAAATGTCCCCAAAGCAAACACAATCCTGTCAGCAATCCCTGGCAAATCCCTCTCAGGTCTTACTGCTTTACTGTGCCCCGGGTAGCTTCCAACTGCTGGAGGTACATAGTTCTAAAGTGGGGGCTGCTATGCCTGCTGCAAGGCAGGGAAGACGTCCCAGGGAATAAATATCCCTCGGAGCATTCCTCAACCAATAGAACTGGTAATAATTGGTGTATTAATGCTCCAGGCCCCTTGCCTTGGGCATGAGTTTCACACCATTTTCCAGCGTTTTCCCCATGGGACAAAGCTTCAGCTGTCCACAGTGGTAGCTGGCATAATAACATACCCTTTCTGGCTGTCTCCCTTTCCTATTACCTGCAATCCCCAAACAAACAACTAGCATGTAATCTTCATTTCAGGGTCTGCTTATGGAGAAGCCCAAAGTATGACATATGACAGCCCTGGCTGGCCCTCACAGGACTTCCATCCAGTGGGAAGACAGATAATAAACAAATGATAACAAATCAGTATATAACTTAAAATTACAAAAGAGGTGTAAAGGAAAGACCAGGAAATATATATACACACAGTGGGTGCCAAAAAATATGTATACACATTTTAAGACAGGAAAAAACTGTATTAAAATTGTAATACAATGAATGACGCTAGCATTCATTTGATTAACGCCCATCTTTTGTGCATACTACACATTGCTACCATAATTCAATTCAACTTTGAAAAGTAATATATAGATAACATCTCTTAAGATGTATACTTTTTTTTTGGCACCCTGGGTAGGTAGGTAGGTAAGTAGGTAGATAGATAGATAGATAGATAGATAGATAGATAGATACAGATACAGATATAGATAGCAGGTGTGAGTGTATGGCTTGAATGGGATAGAATGCAAAGTCAGGAAAAGCCTCTCAGAGGAACTGACATTTAAACAGAGACCTGGAGGATGAGGTAAAGAAAACATTCTAGACAGAGGGGAAAGCATATAAAGTGGTCCTGGGGCATGAAGGAGCTTGTCATATTCAAGTTACATGCAAAAGCTCAACGTGTCACTACAGTGCAGTGATACAGGGGGAGAGTGGTGTGATAAGAAGTTGGAAGGCTAGGCAGTATCTAAGTCATGTATGGCCTGGTAGGCAGGACAAGAAGCATTTACTTTTCTCTGAAGATAATGGAGGGAGGGGCTTCCAGCAATGGTGCACTAGATTGCTTCAGACCATTTCTCCTGCTGAGAACACTAGAAAGTTGGACAAAATTTATAAAAACAACCAAACACATCTATTTGAAAATATCATAAGGGCAGTGAGAACTTATGGGAGTTATGGGGCCAAGATCTAGGAGAGAATGGATGTCCAGAGAAGTGAGGCGCCACTTTTCCCCTCGTGGTGATGACTGACTTGAAAGGAACATCTGAGAGGCCACCAAGCTGAGCAGAGCTTTCATTAGACTCACGAAGTTTGGAGTTTAGAACCTTCCAAGGAGGAGGGGTTTATTAAATATCTAAGGCTTTGGGTTGGGGCACTTACGGTCTGCATGTTAAGAATATGGATGAACAAGAAATAAAACAGCCCTCACAGGGATTGAATCTGAGATTCAAGCCATTTCAGTTCCTCACTGGATTAAGGTGATTTTGATTTGCCAGTGATCCCAGCCTAGCTCCCTGCTAGAAGCAAATGTAAGGAGGAAAATGACATCAAATTATCTCTACAAATTTTCATACTCAATGTCTAGGTTTACAAGAAAACAAGACTTGGCCAAATATCAGATGAAAAAATGCACACAGACAAACAATAAAAACAGACTCAAGGGAATATAGATAATGAAGTTATCTGACATGAAATTTAAAATAACTGTGGGGCCCAGCTGCCAGGGCCTCCCAGGGTCAGGAAATGTTTATAGGCTTTGGCGACCAGCAGCCCTGGCTCCCCCAGGCCCAGGTGGGACTGCAAGAAAACAGCTTGTTTATGTGAGTTGCTCTTAGTGCACATGTGTGCTGGCACCATGACACTATTGTTATTGTGTTATAAAAACCCCAGTTTTGCTTAACTGGGTGTGGGTTCTGTGTTGTGTTGTTGCTGCTACTGGGTTCTGGCTTCTGCTGTTTAACTAAGTTCTGCTGCTGTTCCTGTTGCTGGTTGTGAGTTCTGCCTATGCCTCTGTTGCTGCTGCTAAATAAAGTGTTGCTACATTCATGTCAAAGACTCTGCAAGGATTTTTTTCTGTTTGGGTACCTCACCGCCGAAACCGTCTCTGCTTGAAACACTGGGACCCGACAATAACCATGGGTAAATATTCAATAAATTAAAAGACAAGATGGAGAATTTTGATAATGAATGGAACTATAGGAAAGGGAATCATAAAACTAAACATATTCTAACTATACGATCCAGCGATTGTGCTCCTTGGTATTCACCCAAATGAGTTGAAAACTTATGTCCACACAAGATCTGCACATGGATGTGTATAGCAGCTTTATTCATAATTGCCAAAACTTGGAAGTAACTAAAATGTACTTCGGTAGGTGATGGATAAATAAACTGGAACATCCAGACAATGGAATATTATTCAGTGCTAAAAAGAAATGAGTATTATCAAGCAATGGAAAGACATGGAGGAACCCTAAATTCATACTATTATATGAAAGAAACAATCTGAAAAGGCTACATACTGTATGATTCCAACTATATGACATTCTCTGGAAAAGGCAAAACCATGAAACAATAAAAAGACCAGTGGTTGCCAGGAGATAGGATCGAGGGAGGGATGAACAGGCAGAGCACAGAGGACTTTTAGGGCGATGAAACTATTCTGTATGATATCATCCTGGTGGATACATGTCATTATACATTTATCAAATCCCAGAGAATATACAATACCAGGAATGAGTTGTAATGGAAACAATGGATTTTAGGTGATGAAGATGTGCGAATGAAGTTCCATCAATTGTAACAAATGTACTACTTTGATGTGGGATGTTGATAGTGGGGTAGGCTATGTGTGTAGGGGGCAAGGGGTATGTGAGAAATCTCTGTACTTTCTGCTCAATTTTGCTGTGAACCTAAGCCTATTCTAAAAAAGTAAAATCTATTATTGGAAAAAGAAGACTGGAAGAAAATAAATCATAAAGAAATAAAGAAGAAATGGGAGAGTCAAATGGAAATTGTGGACCTGAAAATTTCAGTAACAAATTAAGAACTCAAAAGATAAGTTTAATAGCTGATTAGACATATGTGAAGAGAGATGCAAGGGATTGAAGCATAGGTCAGAGGAAAATATCCAGAATGAAGAGACAAAAGAGCATAGGAAATGTATGGATCTTAGTGCAACAGGTCCAACATATGTGTAAATGGAGGCCCAGAAGAAGAGGAGAAAGTATTGGGCAGTGGTAATAGTTTAAGAGGTAATGACTAAGAAAATTTTGAAATGAATGAAAGACATCATGCCATGGAGTTGAGAAGGACTATGAATCCTTAGCAGAGTAAATACAAAGAAAAACACACCTAGGCACAGTACGTAACATTCCTAGAAATCAAAGACAAAGAGAAAACTCTTAGAAACAGGCAGAGAGAAAAGAAGGTCAATGAGAAGCCATTAGAGAGTTTTCAATGAGAGACTATTAAGATACATGATTTATGTTTTGAAAAGATCACGTGCACTTGCTGGAGGAGAATGGGTGGTAGAGGTTAGTGGCTAAGCAGAGAAATGATGGTGGGTACAAGGAAGGGTAATAACAGTGGTGATGGGAAAGCAATAGCCATGTTGAGGATGATCTATATTTGGGGTGATGGGTAGGATGTGGGAGTGAGTAAAGGGAAGAATCAAGAGTTATCCACCAGGGGCCGGCCGAGTGGCGCGATGGTTAAGAACTCGCTTGGGATGCCAGAGGGCCCCGGTTCGGATCCCACATATGAGGGCCAGTGACACTGCCCTCTACAGCTAAGATGCTGAACAACAGCTCAACCTGGAGCTGGGCTGCCTTGAGTCGCCGGCGACAGCGTGGGCTGCAGTCCCTGTGGCAGTGGATTGCCATGGGCTACCGTGTGTAGCCAGCAGCCAGCGTGAGCGGCCAGCAGCCGCAGTGAGCGGCCGTCCAGAAGCCGGCGACTGATCTGCCTCGCCAGAGAAGCGCCAATGATGGTGCCAACTTGGGCCAGTGAAGCAACATCCTCCACAACTAGATTGAAGAACAAAACGACAGCAACTTGTCTGTTCCCCTTTCCCCAATTCCCCAGCACTGTTCCCATCCCCCCGATTCCCCAATAAAAAAAATCTTAAAAAAAAAAAAAAGAGTTATCCACCAGGGGCTGGCTGAGTGGCTCAGTTGGTTAAGAGCTCGCTCAAAGGTTTGAGCTCTGAGCAACAGGGGTTCGAGTCCGGCCTGAGCTGAGTTGCCGCTGAGCTGCCAACAGGTGGCAGGATGGCTCAGCTAAAAAAAAAAAAAGAGTTATCCCCAGGTTTCTAGTTTGAGGAATTTGGTAATGGTGGTGACATTTACTGGACTGGGAGAGGAAGTGGTTTTGAATGTTATGTTTAGTAGGTGATTTATTTTCACTGAGCCTCATTTTCCTTATCTCTAAAATGAACCCACCTCGCTTTATTAGCTATTATTATTATAGACATCCAAGTTGAAATGTCAAGTCAACAGTTCAGAGCAAGCAGCTGGTCCTGGGCCACTTTGGACCCAGAGCTAAGACCAGTAAGCCAGCCCTGCTGGGTGGTTAGGGGCCCAGGGCTGGTTTAGCCTCCTGTACCAGAGCCAACTTCTGACTTATCAGCAAAAAACAGGGTTGGGGGGAAATATATTAGCCTTCAATAGTAGCAAGAGATTAAGCTCAAACCCTGCCACACAAAAGGTCTTAAGCACTTTTTTCTCCTTTACCCAGAACTTTTAAATTGTGCTTCTGCAATTTGAGATTTGCTCATCTGCCTTCCTCCATCTGTGAATATTGTATTGGCTTGCTAAACACTAAGAGATTAGCATTCTCTCTCATTCTTCCTGGAGGGAATTTCTTGGTGACACATGCTGCACCACAAATTGTTTTTTGTTTTTCCCAAGCAGAGTGTTGATCTGATTCAATTTAATTTAATTCAATTCAGATATTCCTGGAGGGTTTTCTCTGTGCAGGCACGAGGGAGCCCCAAATGATAAGTCAGTCATTCATTGGTTCAGTAAACATTTCTCTGTTGCTCCCCATGCCCACCATGGGCCTTTTAATCTATTTCATTGATATATGAATTCACTCACTCCTAAGTGCACCAACTGCCTGCATTGCACTGCCTTTCACCCAGACCTTTGCAAGCTGCGTGTATATCCACTAGGCTGCCCCAACCTGCCACCCCCAGTCATTCCTGATCCTGTCACCCCACTTTACCTCAGCTCAGACCAGTGTCTGACCTTCTGTTATCAACTTATACATATGTTGGTGTTTGCCCCGTCCCCCAAGCCTGGACTGTGAATCCCATGAGTGCAGGAACTTTGACTTATGCACTGCTGTATCCTCAGCACATCTACACACACACACACACACACACACACACACACACACACACACACACAGTAAGTGCTCAATTAATGCTTGTGGACTGACTCAGTGAACAACTCTGCTTCCGGGCCCACATGTCCTCTCTGAGAGGGTCGGGGGTCACTGGGCAGGAGGACATCAGGGTCAGGCAGGAGCTCAGGCTCAGATTTGGGACTTGATGAAAATTTGAACAGCCCCAGCTGTTTCAGCAACCACGAGCAAGAACATGGGCTCTGGGGTCAGATATTGTGAGAGAAAATCTCAGCTCTACCACATCCTAAACTACAGGCAAATGTTCAGTGTTTCTAAGCCTTGACTCCCTTTGTTACAGAAAAAAGTTCCTTGACTTCACACAGGAAAGAGTCTGAGCGTGAGCTGGTATAGTTTAAAGTAAAAAGTAAGTTTATTTAGCAGAAAGTAGGTAAGAAAAGAAATGAAAGGCCACCCCACAGACAGAGTGGAGGTCTCTAATCGCTAGTGGAAGAGAGACTCCCTCCATCTGCTGGGCTGGGCTTTATATGTGTTTCCTGTTTTCATGGAAAAGTCCTTGGTATGGGGAACTTCTGCAAGGTATAAGAGAAATAGGGGTGGGTTTAACTTTGACTTTTGTGAGGTACAGCCTGTGGCTTTGTTACCGGAGAGCAGGCCCTTCTTGGTGCGGTGTCCAGGTTCTTGGCGTTGAGCAAAGAGTTGAATGAGACACAGAAATACAGCGGTGAAAGAGCAGTTTATTAGAAGCAAAAGTACACTCCAAAGAGATAGGAGCAGGCCTGAGCACAAGAGGATGGCTCAAGGGCCCCCAACTAATGGGGCCTTTGTGGTTTTCTTTTCTTTTCTCTAGAATGGGCTATTCCTTTCTAGGTATGGGGCCGCTTGATTGGCACTTGTGATTGACAAGAGACTATTACCTCATCTTTTCAGACTGCATATGTTCCTTCCCAGAATTCAGTCTGTTATAATAATATTAATGAACTTCCAGGCATATGCATGGTATTATAATGATGGTATAATGAGGCTAAGGTGAGATGAAGGTCATTGTAGCCTTTACTGTGCAGATGTGAGTGACCAGTATAATCTAGTGGTAGTTTGTGCCTTCTAGTGTCTTCATAGTGGTTAATGGCTATGGCAGATAAGGGAAAAATTGGGGCATAGAAGGGAGGTTTTGGGGAGGTCTCTGGGTAGTCGCTCTGTGTAGGCCATGTTGAATGTCTGGAGACCCCATTCCTATCTCTAATGCCTGCCTCATTTCCCCTGAGAGACGTGATCCCCATAAACTTCTATGGGAAGCTGAGGGGCAGGATTTCCCTTCTTCTGTATCTGCTTCCTGCTGATGTGGTCGTTGTCCCTGCCTACCGGGGATCCATGGGATTCTTGCTCTATCTGATCTTGGATGAGAGGAAGGGATCTCGAGATCTGCCTGGAAGACTGTGCTGGCCTCCTCGGTCGGGGTGTATTGGAAGCCTTGCTGGGGCATCATTTGTATCCTGATGGCCCCTGGCTGAAGAGAGATAGATTTTGGTTAATATTATAGATTAAAAGCGCTGGCCCAAGGAGCAGGACTCAGAGCTACTGACACAGGGTGAAAGTCCATTTTAGCTTCATGGGGCTTTAACTAGTTACTCAGGTGGCATTGTTTACCCAGGAATTGGATCCAGAAAGGCCTGGAGAGAATGCTGGGCTACAGTGATTACAATCAACAAGCTTAAGTCACAGGCTTCTGGGTAGTTATCTGAAGCAGGGGGTGAGAGACATTCTATGATCTAGGCTAGGAGCAATCTTTAATTTAAGATTAAGAAACTGTTTTAAAAAGTGATTAAAACTAGAGACTAGGGAGCTAAGAAACTAGGGAAAAAGAGTTTTAAAATTCCTGGGTGTGTGTGTGGGGGTGGGCTGTCCCATATCAGCTAGTTTGTAATAGTTTTAATTCCGGGAATGGCCGTAATGGTATCTCTTTGCTCAACAAGCTTCAGGTGGTCTGTTCTGTGTGCTTGATTAACATCTGCCCTAGTTGGTGTCTGGCAGCTCGCAGGCAGCAGGCTTGGAATCCAACCTTCTAGTTCCTTCTGTAAAAATAGTCTTCATGCCCCTTTCCTATATTACCTTATCTGTAACAAGGAGGGCATAACAGCATCCACTTTATTCTGAGGTTGAAGTGCTTTACAAGAGTTGGTGTCTGGCACATAGCAGGTGTTTAACTGTGGTCACTTATTAGTCACTTAACGCTTGCTCAACACACACACACACACACACACACACACACACACACACACGCATGCACGCACGCACACCATCACCTTCACTGTGAGGCCCCAACCCCTTTTCCAGCAAGGACTTCTACTGCTTGCAGATAAGGAATGCCAGAGGCCTCATCATAGAAACCAGCCCCTAACCCCTTTCTTTTTTCACTGATACAGCCATTATCTGTGAAGTGCCTTTCATGTGCCAGGTACAACTCCAGGTGCCAACGACATGGTGACATCCAGATGAAGCTCCTGGCCTCCTGGAGCTTATGCTCTAGTGGGGAACAGATGGCCTACTAGGAAGCACAAAGAAGCTTGCCAATTCTAAGCACAAGTAAGTGCTCAGAGGAAATAAACCAGATCAAAGTGGTGGGGAGTGGTTGGGTGGGGCCTATGGCCAGGGTGGGCGGGAAGGCCTCTCTGAGAAGGTGCTGTTGGAGCTGAGACTTAGTCATGCAAAGAGCCTGTGGCTGCGTGTTCCTGGCAAGGGCAACAGCAGTTGCAGAGGCCCTTAGGTGGGAATACGTCTGGCATGTCTCCCAGAGTAAACAGAGAGGACAGAGGTGGGAAAGGAGAGCCTGGAGGCAGTGGGCCAGGCCACGTGGGGCCTTGTCCAGATTTTATTGCTGGCTGAGTACTTCTTCCTGCACAGGAGGCCTTTGAGTCAGCGGGCTGTGGATGTGAATGCCCGCTGAGTCACCGATTGCTTCACCCCTGGGCCTGGCCCCATCTTCTTCTCATGAAGGACCCAGTTCATTGATTCTCCTTCCTCAATCAGTCACCTCAACCCAGCAGAATCCAAAGGAACCAAAAGCTTGAGGGTTTCGCTTGTTTTTAATTTCCAACTTTCTCCTTCATTCATTTATTCATTCAACAAGTGTTTGTAAAATGTATATTGTACAGTCTGTACTTCACTAGGCTCTGAGGACAAGTCAGACACTTTGATGCCCTCAAACCGCCCAGAACCTAGAGGTTTCAATGCCTCAGCTTTCCCATCTGTAAAATGGGTAGGCTGGACCTGAATTCCGTAAGATATTTTTTCTAGTCTTTTGATGACGGAGAAGTCTGAGAATATGTCTACCCAACATTACA
>NW_017731614.1:576612-602499 GCF_001890085.2 Hipposideros armiger | reverse complement strand
AGAGAGAGAGAGAGAGAGAGAGAGAGAGAGAGAGAGAGAGATTGATTCGTTTTCACCCAAATTTAAGATATAACCAGTTATTAAGTCTTATAGCTCTACCCCCCACCCACCCTGGCTACAACCAATCCAAAAACTGTAACATATTAAGAGATCACCTACCCACTTGTCCTTCCTGAGGGGCAGTATGAGAGAAGTACGTTCAATGGCCTTCTCCTGATGCAGAAATCTGGGCCAGTGGGCTTAGAGCTATTTGCAAGGCTGCTCTTTTGATTAATAATTTTTGTGCTCATAGCCAAGGGGTGGTGGGGCAGGAAAACCAGAACCTGACTTCTTTCAGTAGAAGCCATCTTTTATTCTCTCTGGGAACTATCTGGGCATGTGGGAGCAGTATGGAAAGGCAATGCTGTACAGAGAGAAGGGTTTGGACACTGGAGGCACATCACTACCAGCTCTATGACCTTAAGCAAGTCAGTATACCTCTCTGATCCTCAGTCTCCTCTTCAGCAAAATATAAATGATAATAAATGAATTCCTGAGAGGATTAAATAAGGTCTGTAAAGTGCCTGGCACATGGTAAGCCAGCAAATAGGTAGCAAATGTTATTATTCATAGAAATATAGGAACATTATAAATTGAGAATAATTACATTCCCTCCATGATATCCACCTGAAGCCAGCTAATGTAACACCTCTACTGGCTTAGGGTGGGCTTCAGGTTAGGGGCACCAGACATCTCTAGAGAAGATGCTCAGAGCAATGCACCCCCCATGTCTCTTGTCACACGCATTCCTTCCTGATGAGTGACTGTAAGCCTTCAGGAAGCACCTCCTTCTCCCAATGGCCAATAAACATCTGTGCACAACTTCGTTAGCAATAGTGATGTGATGTGTAAATTAAAGCAACAAGATACCATTTCTCATCTATGAGATTGCCCCAAACCTGATACTAACCGAAACAGTCTAATGCTATCCTAAAGATATGGGGGAATGGGCATAGTCACATGTTGTTAGTGGGAGTGAATATTAGTGTGGCCATTTTAGCAATACCTACTGAAACTGGGAAAATGCAGACCCCACAATTCAGAGGTCCTGTCTGAGAACATCCACCCAAGAGAGACTCTCATATGTTTGCACAAACAGGCAAGCATAGCTCTGCCCAGAGCAGCATCACTCAGACAGCAAGGAATAGAAACAACATTTCACAGCAGAGGAGGTATGGAGGAGGAGCTGTGGGATACTGAACAGCAAGTCAAAGGAACGGACCAGCGATATAGGAATTAATCTGAGCTGATCTCAGCAATGCTGGGTTAAAACAGGAAGACGCGTAATGATATATACAAAACACTATTTATATACAGAGTTTAAAATAACTCATGCAAATTAGTGCTAATTACTATGTTATTCATAGATAAACACTATTTATAAAGGTATAAAAATAAGCCTGGAAGACAGAGCTGTATTCATGACGGTGGTTCCTTCTGGTAAGGAAAAGAGAGGGCGGGGGATTTCAGAGATTTCACTGTGATGTTTTCTTTCTTAAAATAACAATTTGAAGGTGAATATGTCAACCTTTTAAAACATAATTCTCACTGATGAAAATGTGAGTTTTGTTACATTATTCATGGTTAATATATATATATATTTTTTTATTTATTTAAAGATTTTATTGGGGAATTGGGGGAGGGGAACAGACAAGTTGCTGTCCTTTTGTTCTTCAGTCTAGTTGTGGAGGACGTCGCTTCACTGGCCCATGTTGGTATTATCATTGTGCTCTTCCCGGGTGAGGCAGTTGCTCACCGGCCATTGGACGGCTGCTCACGGCGGCTCTCGGCAGCTCACTGCAGCTCCACTGCAGCCTACGGCCGTTGACAGCAACTCAAGGCAGCCCAGCTCCAGGTTGAGCTGTTGTTCACCATCTTAGCTGTAGAGGGTGCAGCGTCACTGGCCCTAATGTGGGATCTGAACCGAGGCCCTACAGCTCAGAGCTGGCGTCCCAAGCCAACTCTTAACCAACGCGCCACTCAGTCGGACCTGTATATTTTTAAAAAAACAAAAATAAAAAAGTCCTCCTTTACAGAAAACACTAGCTAAGAAATGTAGAAGGAATGATAAGTCACCATCTTGCAAGTGTCATACTTGTTTCAGCCAAGAACCATTGGTGAATGCTAAAGCTTTCTACCTAAAGGTGATTGGGGACCAGGATATGCAAGGTCACCTGCAGGTGACACTAATCGCACAGGGGGCAGGATGCCTTTTCATGGGGATGTCCGGTGTGACCACCTCCACACGTGATCTGATTTGGCATCACTGCATTGGGATAAACTGGCATCATGCACCACTTGATGAGATTTAATAGGAAGTACACCCTGCCACCTGGGTGGTGTCCCCAAAGTGGATTATGTAAATATGTGTGTAGACCTAACATTCAGTTTCCAGGAATTATGGAAGATAGAGGAACATGCTATAAGCCACACCAGGAAGGAAGGGTCAGAGATACAGATGTGGGCTTATTCTATAAGACAGAGGTTGAGTCCATGTCAAACAAAAAAAAACAAAAAAAAAAAAGAAAAGAAGATAGAAGAAGAGAAAGAAAGAGCAAAAAGGAGGGGAGTATTCTAAAGGAAAAATGACTACAGAGACATAAGAATATCAAATGTAATATGTGATTCTGATTCGAAAGCTGCAGCCATGAAAAACTTCTTAGGACAACTGGGGAAATTGAAATATGGACCAGACATTAGATGATGCTTCTGAATTGTTGTTGATTTTCTTAGATGTGAGTTGGTAGTCCATGTAAGAGAATATGCATCTTAGGAGATGTCTGCTGATGCCTTTATGAGTGAACAGTCCTGAGGTCTGCAATCACCTTCAGGTGTCTCAGCAGAAAGGTAGATAGGGAGATGTTGATGCCATTGTGGGTAGTAGTTGAATCTTGGTGGAGGGTCCGTGGGTATTCATTTTACTTTACTTTTAAGCTTTCTATGAGTTTTGAAATTTTCATAATATTATAACAAGTTTTTAGGAAAAAGAAATTTAAATGGAAAAAGAAACTTAGTCTTCCCACAAAAGGTTGGGAACTCTTACTGTAAAGAAACCACTCTTTGTGTCTTTCAAGCAGGTTTTGCTAATGTAATGATATCTAGCATTTATGAGAAATCAGTACAAGCTGAGGAAACGGATGTGTGAGCAACGTAGGAAATTCAGCACATCTGAGTGGTATATGTAAATTGCAATCATGAAAATCAGGGTTTTTACTGCAGTTCTAAGAAATGTCTTTTTGGATGCACTTGCTTTTGTCTTACGTCTTAGACTCTCAGAGAAGGTTCAATCGCATTGCCTCAAGGAGGCCAAAGTAGGGTGGCAGACACAGCGCAGGAAGGAATCAAGCCTCCCTGCCTCCAAGAGATCACAGCACCTAGCGTGATCAGGGAGCCTTGGGCCCAAAATGTCGCACACACACTTGTGTAGGGTGGAACAGTCTCACTGGAAAGTATTGATCAAGATGACAATGTTCCCTTTGACCAAGTAATTCCACTTAAGGAACTTAAGCCATCTGATGAGACATGAAGAAGACAGAATATGTGTTAAAAGACATGTGTGAAGTGTTTAGAATAGTGCCTGGAACATGGTAAGGGCCACACTCATAAATGCTTGCTGTTGTTATTATTTTTAATGAGCATTTAAAGAGCTCATTTAAAAAGAGAAGGACTAGGGGGCATTTGATATCTTGCTCCCCAGCGTATGTTGTCAATTCGGCTCAAATAAACTCTTATAAGAAATAAAAAAAAAAAGAGAGGGGCTAATTGATAGACTATATTAAGTGAAAAAAGCAGCATATCAACAGTGTGTTTAATCTATATAAGCCAGCAATTGTGTAAACGAACAAGCAAATCAACGTGGGGAGGATGAAGCAGTATCTATCATCTAATGACACAGATATGCTGGCTTTGCCAAAGGCTGTGTGGACAGGACTGGCTGCTTTTGAGTGTGGAAATGGCGGTCTAGAGTAACTAGATGGGAGAGAAAAGGACTTTTCTCTCTATTCCCTTTCACACTGTTTGAATTTGTCTTTAGCGTGTACTCATTTTAACTGTCTAAGCACACATATGTGAATGAACCAGCTCAAAAGCCTTGAGGTATACAAGGTATCTGCGCTCTGGGTTCTCAAACAATCCTGTCACTTGGACTATGGAGCTTAAAATAAAAATCCTGTACCCCCCTGGAGACAGCTCAGAAAGTGCTGGTTTCAGAATGAGCTATAGGATGTTCAGACTGAGGCTCAGAAGGCCCAGCCCCTGTTCTCGTTGCAGTCATGTGGCACGGGGAGAGGGTCTCAGTGCTTTCACCTGGCTGTCCTGTTTGAGCTTCACGTTCATTGAGCCAGGAGAAAATGAGGCCCACAGACTCAACAGCTTCCCCCCCAAAGCGCTCCATAGCTTTGTTCTGTCTGGTTAAATAAAATCTAATGTCAATCAAAAGGAGCCAGAAGAAAGTGGATGATCCCATTTTATGGTCCCATTTACACAAAGTTCAGAAACAGGCAAAATGAATCTATGGTGATAGAAGTCAGAATAGTGACTAATCTGGGGTGGGATGGACTGCCTGGAAGGAAGGAAGGATGAGGGGGGCTAAATGTGTTCTAAGTCTAGATCTGGATAGCGTTGCCTGGGTATGCACATATGTCAACATTCAGTGACCTACTCACTTAAAATACATGCATTTCACTGCATGTAAATTTACCTCTAATTAAAGAAAATAGAAGGCAAATAAAATCCATTAGCTGTAAATGGTGTTTGAGTAAAAGCATTAACAAGCAATGATCATCAATGAGATGTTAGGGAACCCTACCATTCAATTCTCAGCCACCCCAAAAATCAGGTTGGAGTTTGTTTCTCATTTCACGCCCAACCTAGCTGGCTTAAGGCTCCAAAGGGCAACCTCATTAGGCAAGACAATACAAGTGGCTTCAGAGATCAGTGTTCAGTCCAGTGGGTCCATTTAAGGAAGGCACAGTCTGTTCAAAAGACAGAGATGAGCTTTCTAACGGTCAGAGCTGAACTTCTGGAAGCCAGCTGCTTTGTATGGTGGTGAGAGCCCTGGCCCTAGGGATATGCAAACAGAAGGTAAGGAGGAGATGAAATAGGGCATTCAACAGTGACTCTGGGCTTGCCCCATTTCAACAGGCAACAGAATCTATGATTGCCTCTGGCTCCCAAATCTACCTCACCAGCCCAGCTGTGGTTTCATTACTTTTCATTGACACAAGTGATACCTGATTATCTTTTCTGTGTAAAACATTAAAGCATCACAAATAGGGCTCAAGTTCCCTCTGACCATCAACCCCAAACCTGGTCCCCTTTTGCCCTACCTGGATGCAGTCGTTGTCATCATGCCTATTCATTCAGACGTCTGCATCATATGCACATGTAAGCGATCACAGACACTACAGAGCAGCTTTGTGTGTGTGTGGTTTTGTGTTACTAAAAGACATCTCACTGTAAGTATCATGCTGTAAACTAGTTTTATCCATTCAACGATCTGTCTTGACAATCTTTCCAATCTCAACAATCTTACAGATCTATCTCATCCTTTTTACCTGCTGCCTAGGACTCCTGTGTATGACCTCTGGACCTTGTTTATTCAGCCATCCTTTGCGGGATGGGCATTTATATTGTTCAAGTTGCTCGGTATTGTTAACTGCACCTCGGTGAACATTCTTGTGTGTCTGTGGTGTATGGAGAAGAATTTCTGGGTCGTGAGTTAGGGGTATGTTCTACATTTTAAGTGACCCTGGCAGATCGCCCTCCAAAATGGCTGTACCAACTCACTCCCCCAGCAGGGTGTGAGTTCATATTTTCCTAGATTACTTCCAGCACTTAACATTATCAAATTGTAAGACTTTACCAAGCTGCTGAATGAAAATTAGTTTTTCATTGTTGTTTAAATTGTATTTTTCTGACTATTGATGAATGTTTTTTAGGTTTATCAACCATTTGAATTTCCTCTCCTCCTCTGCTCACTGTCATTCAAATTCACCTTTGGCTCTCCTCCCTCCTGCCCTCACCTGTCCCAGTGCCTTCCCTCTTTTTCTCCACCTGTCTGAATCCTTCTTCCTATTCCTTAACGTTTACTTCCTAAACTCCACAGGCTGTCTGTGGCTTCTAAATTCATCTCATTCCAGCCTTAAGCTGCTGGGCTTCCTATCCCTGCAGAGGTTTCAGAGGAGTTGGTAAGATAGAAATAAAGTTACAACCGTGTAATAAGCCTTACAGTGCTAATATTATTTATTGAGAACTTAACTATGTGCCAAGAGCTTGCTCTAAGAATTTAACTGTTAACTCAGTTCATTCTCATAACAACCTGTGAGACAGGGACCATTATTATACCCATCTTACAGAAGAGAAAATGGAGGCACAAAGAAGTGAAGTAAATTGCTACCAAGGCTTTCTGCTGGTAAGTGGCAGAGCCGAGATTCAAACCCAGGCTGTCTGGCTCTAGTGTCAACCTTTTGAGTCTTTGATAGGGGTAAGAACAGGCCTTAGGAAGCACAGAATAGGCTCCTAACCTAGCCTGGAGCAGTCAGGGATGGCTTCCTGGAGGAGGTGACACCTCAACTGAGCCTGAAGAAAAAACGAGGAGAGTATCAGGCAACAAAACATGAAAAGGTTGTCCAGGAAGAGGGAAGGTGCCTGAGCAATGCTTGGAGACTACAGAGCTGGTTCACCCTGGCTGCAGCCTGGGGTGTGTGCACTGGAGCAGGAGACCAGGCCCAAATGATGGGCCAAAGCCAGATCTGGGCCATACTAGAGTTTAGACCCTATCCTAAGGCCAGGCCAGGTCTTCCCCTGTTCTTTGCGCCCTTGTGGGCACCATGAATGCAGCGAAGGCTCCGCAGACAGCACCGACCCAAGTCCTGGAGCGTCAGGTCAAGTCCAACCCACCTCAGCCCCTGAAACAGACTGCGCAGGCGTAGGGGTGGGTGTAGGTGCTGTTGATTTACATTTTACAGGTTGCAGGGGGGCGGGGGAACCCAGGAAGTGCAGGCTAGGCACTAATCAAATCTAAGGCTGATAATAAACATCCTGAATAATGCGTTGCCTGGGCCAGAGCAGGCGAGGTGGCTTGAGCCGGGCAG
Organism: Hipposideros armiger; assembly: GCF_001890085.2. NCBI lineage: Eukaryota > Metazoa > Chordata > Mammalia > Chiroptera > Hipposideridae > Hipposideros > Hipposideros armiger. Next base: position 595,366 of record NW_017731614.1, on the reverse strand, counting down.
GCCAGGAGAAACGGTGTGAGTAGCTGCGGAGGCAGGCGAATGGGCGCGAGGAGGCCTGGGCCTGGGGGGCCCCTTGTGGGTTCAGTGGGGTTTGGTGGGCGCGGCGCCCGCAGCGGGTGAGCAAGCTCAGGCAGTCCCGGGGCTTCCCCATGCCCTCGCACGTGCAGAACCCCAAGTCTGAGGCCTTTGGGGTCTGCGCCTTGCATTCTAGGAGAGGAGCCGTGAGGCCGGAGGGTCAGCCCCACAGGCAGGAATTCCCTCCGTGACCCCCACGCCCGCTCCTAGTTGGCCCCAGAGCCCAGAGCCAGATGGACCAGGACATTTAAAAAATATTTTATTTTGAAGTTGATACTTAGGCAAAAGTAGAGAGGCGAGTTTAACATACTCTCCTGCATACATCAGCCAGCTTCAACAAATATCAATATATGGCGAACCTCATAACATCCATGCCCCTCATTTTCCCTCTTCATCCCTGCTGGATCATTTCAAAGCAAATACAAATACCACATTGTTTGATTTGTAGATACCTCAGGATTTATCTCTTAAAAACAAAGACTCTTTAAAAAACAAAACCCAAAAAACTAACCATCCATCATACCACGACCACTTCTGAAAAGAATGATTCCTTAGTGTCACCAAATAGCCCATGTTCAAACTTTCTCAACTGTCTCATCAATGTCTTTCCAATTTATTTGTTCAAATTAGGATCCAAACACTGCCCACATTATACATTTTGTTCTATGTTTTAATCTAGAACAGCTCCCATTCTGTCTCACTGTTTGTTTCCTTGCTCTTTATTTCTTGAAGAAACTGGATCATTTATCTTGTAGAATTTTTATCAGGGCAGGTTTTAAAGGTTTGTTGAGCACATAGGCTGCTAAAGCAGATGAGAGGATTCAAGTCCGTCACACTGCAGAGGGGACCCAAAGCTGGATTTGAGAACATGTCAAGGCCATGGGTGGGCTGGATCTGAATGCTGCTCCCTGCTGCTCTGCCCCCTGCACCTTAGGCAGGGAGTGTAGCTTTTCTCTTGATTCCCTTTAAGTCCAGCAGCCACATAACCCCAGACATGTCCCCAACTAAGGACTCAAATATGTAAAATTTCTGAAAGAGTTGGACCAGGCAGGTTCCAGAGATCGCCCAGGACCATGAGTCAGGAAGCTGTGATCCGGTGCAGTAGAATCAGCCCTGGACAGGTGTCAGGAGTTCTAGCTCCCGCTGTTCACAGACTTGCTGTGTGACCTGGGATGATCCCCTTTACCTCTCTGGGCTCTGTTTCCTCAGCTGTAAAATGCAGAAGGGCCTCTGTCCCACCAGATGTTCTTCAAAAACATGAAAGCGTTTTGAACCTGCCAGAGCTCCACTTGAAAAGTCACAAGCAAAGGGTCTGAGAAGGGCTGCAGTTACAATGCTTTCACTTTCTTTAACCCAATGATTTTCAAATTAATTTGACCACAGGTCTTTCTTGATATAGAACGTATTAACAAGCCACGTACATGAGGAAGTACAGCCAGGAGGCCCCAAGAATCATCTTTTCTGGCTGCTCCCTGGTGTCGGCGTGCAGGAGAGCCCAGGGTGTGGGCTGGGGCCACAGACTCAGGTGTGCAAGAGGTGTTCTTCCCCATATGTTAAAGGAGCTTCTTTCTCAAGCTCCTGTTCTGCTCGGCAGGTGTCAATTTGGGGGTGTTCTTGCCACTCTTGAGGCTGGATGATGGTTCTGGGGTTTTCTGTAGGTCCAGGTGGTGGTGGAGGAAGGAGGAGCAGGCACGGCACCCACTGGTCAGTTGGGTGTCTGCAATCTGGCCGATTGGTACAGTATGTCCCCTTTAGGTCCAGCAGCTTGGTTGCTTCCAGACGATGAATAGGTTTTGAAAGCTCTCTAAGGCTTCCCTTGTCCAATCTAACCCACTGTCTACCCATCCATCGCTTCACAGTTGGTTGGGGTGGGTGGCAGCTTTCTCCCTCTCCTCCCCACAAATGAGGGAAGGGTCTGGTTTGTTTTTTTTTAATTTTGTTTGATCCTCTTATTTTTTTAAATTTGCTTGCTGACTAGATAGTAGTTACATGTTGGAAGACCAGTAAGTATAAAAAGTTATATAGTAGAAAGCCTTTCACCTTGTCCTCCGTCTGCCCAGTTCCTGCCTCCCCTAGAATAAACAGCTTTATTTAGATATAATTTACACGCCTTAAAGTTTACCTGTTTACAGTATACAACTCAGTTTTTTTTAGAATATTCAGAATTGTGTAACCATCACTATAATCGAATTTTAGAACATTTCATCATCCCCCAAAGAAACCTTGTTATTCCTCATTCCTCCCCACCCCTAGCCCTACGCTACCACTAATCTACTTCCTGTCTTTATAGGTTTACATATTTGGACAATTTATAAAAATGCAGCATGGTGTTTTGTGACTGGCTTCTTCTACTTAGCATAATGTTTTTCCGATTCTTGCATGTTGTAGTGTGTATCAGTACTTCATTCCTTTTTATGGCCAAATAGTATTCCGTTTTAAAGGATACACCTCATTTTATTTATTCATTCATCAGTTGAGAACATTTGGGTTGTTTCTACTTTTTTGTAATTGTGATTATTGCTGCTATGAACGTTCATAGACAAGTATTTGGGTGGCCATGTTTTCATTCTCTTGGGAGTGGAATTGTTGAGTCGTGGTAAGTCTGTGTTTAACGTTTTGAGGAACTGCCGACCTTTTTTCTAAAGTGGCTGCACTGTTTTATAATCCCACTTAATGCCTGAGGGTTCCAATTTCTCAACATTCTCGCTAATACTTGTCTTTGTCTGTCTTTTTCATTATAGCCATCCTAGTAGGTATCTCTGTGTGGGTTTTTTTTTTTAAGATTTTTATTGGGGAATTGGGGGGATGGGAACAGTGCTGGGGAATTGGGGGAAGGGGAACAGACAAGTTGCCGTCGTTTTGTTTTTCAGTCTAGTTGTGGAGGATGTTGCTTCACTGGCCCAAGTTTGGCACCATCATTGCATGCTCTTCCCGGGCGAGGCAGATCAGTCGCTGGCTTCTGGACGGACGCTCACTCTGGCTGCTGACCACTCACACTGGCTGCTGGCTACACACGGTAGCCCGTGGCAACCCACTGCCACAGGGGCTGCAGCCTACGCCGTCGCCGGCGACTCATGGCAGCCCAGCTCTAGGTCGAGCTGTTGTTCAGCATCTTAGCTGTGGAGGGCAGTGTCACTGGCCCTCATATGTGGGATCCGAACCGGGGCCCTCTGGCATTCCAAGCCAGTTCTTAACCATCGCGCCACTCGGCGGCCCTCTGTGTGGTTTCAATGTACATTTCTCTAATGACAAATGATGCTGAGCATCTTTTCTTGTGTTTCTTAGCCATTCGTGTATCTTTTTGGGAAAATATCTATTTAACTCCTTAACCCATTTTTAAATTGGATTGTTTGTCCTTTCGTTATTCAGTTATATGAGTTCTTTATATGTTCTGGATACAAATTCCTTATCAGATATATGATTGCCAAATATTTCCTCCAAGTCTGTGGATTGTCCTTTTATTTTCTTGATGGTGTTCTGTGAAACATAAAAGTTTTAATTTTGATGAAGTCCAATCTCTCAATCTTCTCTGTAATCATTTGTGCATTTGATGTCATTCCCTAACCCATGAGATTTGCACCCCTTTCCTTTTAAAAGTTTTCTAGTTTTAGCTCTTACATTTAGGTCTATGAGCTACTGTGAGTTAATTTTTGTGTATGGTGTGAGACAAGGGTCCAAATTCATTCTTTCACACGTGGCTATCCACTTGTCTCAGCACTATTTGTTGAAAAGACTGTCCTTTCTCCCACTGATTTGTCTTGGTACCTTTGTTGAAAATCAATTGACCATAAATGTTATGCTTTCTTTTTGGACTCTCCATTCTATTCTATTGATCTATGTCTATCATTATGCCAGTACCACACTGTCTTATCTACTGTTGTTTTGTATTTAGTTTTGAAATTGGCAAGTGTGAGTCTTCCAACTTTATTTTTTCTGTTTTAAGATTGTTTTGGTTCTTCTGGGTCCGTTGCATTTCTGTGTAATTTTAGGATCAGCTTGTCAAATTTTGCATAAAAGCCAGCTGGAATTTTGACTGGAATTGTATTAAATCTGTAGAACAATTTGGGAAGTATTGCCATCTTAACAATATTGTCTTTAAATCCATGAACATGGAATGCCTCTTTATTAATTTAGGTCTTCTTTAATTTCTTTCAACAATGTTTTTATAGTTTTCAATGTACAAGTTTTGAATACTTTTGTTAAATCTATTCCTAAGTAACTTATTCAAAACACTGGGGTTTTTGCTTGTTTGTTTCCTTACAGTGTTTTTTTATGTATACACCAACACTTATAAATTTACAGATTAGAACTTCCTTTTGCAAAAAGGAAGGAAGGAAGGAAAAGAGATAAAGAAGGAAGGGAGCTTATGAGCCATGCTGTTATGTACCTTGTTTTTTATTTTCGTTTTTCCACTTACTGTATCTTGGAGTTATTTCCAAAACAATATATAAAGAACTTCCTCATTCCTGTTTTTAATAGCTGCATAATAGTCCAGTGTATAAGCATGCTATAGTTTACTCAGTCAATCCCCTATTGATGGACATTTGGGTTATTTGCAATGTTCTGCTTTTACAAACATTGCTACAATGAATTTATCATTTCACACTATGGGATAAATCCCAGGGTTTAGTCATTGTGTTAATGGGTAAATACATCAGCAAATGTTGCCAAATTGCTTTCCATGAGGATTGCTCCTATTTCCTCTCCTCCCATAATAAATGAGAATGCCACTTTCCTTGTGACTTTGCCAATAGGTGTTATTAAGTTTTTGGATTTTTAACAATTTACTTGGTGGAAGATGGCATCAGCGTGGTTTGAATTTGCCTGTCTCTTAGGAATAAGACCAGGCATCTTTCTTTATGCTTCTGTGAATTGTCTGTTCATTGCCTTTGCCCAGTTCTCTGTTGGGTATCTGGTCTTTTCTGTTCTGTTTACTTTTTAGATATAAGTTGCAAATGCTTTGTTCCCATTTTTCATTTGTCTTTGGACTTTCCTTAAGTTGTTTTTTACCATGAAGAAATTTTTTGTTTGGTTGTTTGTTTTGTGTAGTCTATTTGTCAATCTTTTCTTTTATAGATTTTGGATTTGGGGTCATAGTTAGAAAGGTCTTTCATACTCCAAAGTTATAAAGAAATTATCAGATGGTTTCTTCTCTAGAGCTTTTAATAATTTTAATCATTTTTCACATTTAAATCTTTGGGCTATGTTTTTCAATCTAGGAGAAATTCTTTTCTGTGCTGGTTTCTGGCCCAGTCACTTTGTACCAAGAATCCTTTCCCCTATGTTATGAAAGCAAAAGCCAGGATTTCTACTTTCTCCTCTTCCCACACAGGGACACCTCTCCCCTGAGTCCTACTTGAATAGAGGAAATGCAAGCAGGGGAGGGAGCAGAATAAAACTCAGATATTATCTCAGCTGAGCTGTCTGTAACACAGTGCAAGACCAGGACTGCTTTTTATTCCACAAGTCTTTACTATGTATAAGGTATTTGGTCATTTTTGAGCATTTATCAAGGACTTACTATGTCTCTGCTTTTACGGAAGGCACTGGATTCAGAGATGAATGAGACCGCAGAATGGCTACACCCTCAAATGTCAAATTACATAACAAGAAACATCACCAGGTAGGGGTGCTTAGGCCACATGATCACCCAGGAAGGCACACATGAAAAAGCTCAGAGGAGAGGCAAGGTGACAAGGCAGCTATGGGGACAAGTGTCTTTGGAAAATTATGATGCTTGAGCTACAAGTTGAGGTTCTGGAAGCAGTTCTCAGGCCTGGAATGCTACTAATTTGATGTAATAGAAGTAATTAGAAATAATCCATTATATTTTATACCACCTATATCAGAGCAATAACTACCATTTGGCAATCATGTCTTGGGCCAGTTATGTACTTGTCATATACATGTCCTTGAAAAAACTTTCTCTGCAAAGGAGAGCCTATAATCCCCATTTTACAGGCCTTTTCCCAAGGTGACTCAGTAGTGACTCAGGTGTGCTCTCCCCACCACAGGCACCTTTGCTCTCACTCACATTCTGTCATTGAACTGTGGCAAATCACTTTCTTTTGTCTTTTTAAAATATTTTTTTATTTTTTAATAACAGTTGGCGTACAGTATTATATTAGTTTCAGGTGTACAACATAGTGATTAAACATTTATCTAACTTATGAAGTGATGACCCCGATAAGTCCAGCATCTATCTCACACCATACAGAGTTATTCCGATATTATTGACTATATTCCCTATGCTGTACTTTACATTTCCTGTGACTGTTTTTATAACTGGCAATTTGTACATCTTAATCCCTTCCCCCTTTTCACCCATCCCTTCAACCCCCCTCGCCTCTGGCAACCATCAAAATGTTCTCTGTATCTATGAGTTTGTTTCTGTTTTGTTTGTTCATTTAATTTGCTTTTCACATTCCACATAGACGTGAACTTATATGGTATTTGTCTTTCTCTACCTGACATATTTCATTTAGCATAACACTCTCTAGTTTTATCCATGTTGTTGCAGATGGCAAGATTTAATTTTTTTTGTTATGGCTAATATTCCATTATATACATGTACCACTTTTTCTTTATCCAGTCATCTATCAATGGACATTTAATTTACAACCATATCTTGGCTAGTGTAAATAATGCTGCATTGAACATAGGGATTCATATGAGGTATGATCACAAAATATGGTGAATGCTGCTGCCGAGTGCCATCCAACAAAAAGGCAGGGATCTTCAATACAGGAAGTGGTACATCGAACCTCAGTAACAGTGTGTGACAAGTTTCAACTTGTTCAGTGCAGTCAATCAGGTGTGAGCTACAGTTGAGAGAAGGGGTGTTTTAAAGTGTGCCATAAATCATCCTCCATCATGACAACGCTTTGTGTCAGCGACAATTTCTATCAAATAAAATCATAATATCCTCATGCATGTTATTCACTGGACCTGGCACCCTGCAACTTCTGGCTCTTCCCCAGAGTCACTATGATTCAGGACATCGAGGCAGCCACAACAGCACAACTAAAGACACTCATGAAAGACGACTTCAAGAACTGCTTCAGAAAGTGGCAAGAATGACAGGATAAGTGTGTTTGAAGTGAGGGGGAGTATTTCGAGGGGGAGTAATGGCAATGTGTCTTTTACTGTAATACATTTTCTAAATTTAAACATTCACCATATGATCACACCTCGTATGTCTTTTCAAATTGGTGTTTTGGGTTTCTTCAGATAAATACCCAGAAGTGGAATTACTGGGTCCTTCTTTGCCTCTTGTTATAGCCCTTGTTTTAAGTCTGTTTTATCTGATAGAACTATTGCTACCCCCGCCTTTTTTCTTTCGTTTCCATTTTCATGAAGTACCTTTTTCCATCCCTTTACTTTCAGTCTGTGTGTGTCTTTCAATCTGAAGTGGGTCTCTTATAGGCAGCATACATATGGGTCTTGTTTTCTTATGCATTGAGCCACCCTATGTCTTTTTTTTTTTTTTTTTAGCTGAGCCATCCTGCTACCTGTTGGCAGCTCAGCGGCCGCTCAGCTCGGGCTGGACTCGAACCGCTGTTGCTCAGAGCTCAAACTCTTGAGTGAGCTCTTAACCAACTGAGCCACTCAGCCGGCCCCACCCTATGTCTTTTGATTGCAGCATTTAAACCATTTACATTTAAAGTAATTCTTGATAGGTATGTAGTTATTGTTATTTTATTATTCATATTTTTTATCTTTTTTCTTCTTCTTAAAAAAGTCCCTTTACTGTTTCTTGTAATACTGGTTTGGTAGTGATGAGCTCCTTTAGCTTTTTTTCTTGTCTGGGAAGCTCTTTATCTGTCCTTCCAGTCTAAATTATAGCTTTGCTGGGTAGAGTAATCTTGGTTGTAGGTCCTTGCTTTTCATCACTTGGAATATTTCGTGCCAATCCCTTCTGGCTTGCAAAATTTCTTTTGCTGAAAATAGCTGATAATCTAATGGGAGCTCCCTTGTAGGTAACTAACTGCTTTTCTCTTGCTGTTTTTAAGATTCTTTGTCTTTAGGCATTGGCATTTTAATTATGATGTGTCTTGGTGTGGGCCTCTTTGGGTTCACCTTGTTTGGGACTCTCTGCACTTCCTGGACTATTTCCTTTGCCAGGTTAGGGAAGTTTTCTGTCATTGTTTCTTCAAATAGGTTTTCAGTTCTTTGCTCTATAATCCTGTGGGTGCCTTTATGATGTGAATGTTGGTATGCTTGATGTTGTCCCAGAGGCCCCTTAAACTGTCTAATTATTTTGGATTCTTTTTTCTTTTTGTTGTTCTGAATGGGCCTTTTCTGCTACCGTATCCTCCAAATCGCTGATTTGATCCTCTCTTTATTTAATCTACTCTTGATTCCCTCTAATGTACTCTTCATTTCAGTTATTGTATTCTTCATTTCTGACTGTTCCTTTAATGTTTCCTAACTCCATTTTTAGGTTTCCTATCTCTTTGTTAAAGTTCTCTCTGAGTTAATCTACTCTTCTAAGTTCATTGAGCATCCTTATAACCAGTGTTCTGAACTCTGCATCGAGTAGATTGCTTGTCTCCATTTTGTTTAGTTCTTCTGGAGTCTTGTTCTGTTCATTAATTTGCGACATAGTTCTTTGTCTCCCTATTTTTGCTGCCTCCCTGTGTTTGTTTCTATGTATTAGGTGGGGCTGCTACGTCTCCCGGTTTTGGTAGAGTGGTGTTATGTAGTAGGTGTCCTGTGGGACCCAGTGATGCAGTCCCCCTGGTCACCTGAGCCGCGTGCTCCAGGTGTGTCCCTTGTGTGGGTTGTGTGTGTCCCCCTGTTATAGTTGAGCCTTGATTGCTATTGGCATGTCAATGGGAGGAATTGACCCTCAGGCTGACTGGCTGTGAGGACTTGTTGTGACTACAACAGAGGAGCTATGTCTTGGGGTTGACCCCACAGAATAATATTTATTTTAGTGGGGCTCTGGTACCTGTAGAGTCCACCCATTGTGTGTGTCATTTATGTAGGTGATTAGGTGGTCCCCTGGTATGAACTACAAAGTGATCTGCAGATGGTTGCTAGTTGTGCTGGGCTTGGAGGTGCCTGAGAGAGGCTAAGCTGTTAACCGAGGCTGGCTGTCACTAGTGCTGGGTTAGGGCCGCTTAGCAAGAGGTATGGGGCATGCCGAGAATAGATGCTGTTTGTTTGGGGTTTGTGAACCTTTGAGAGATTTTAGGAAAGTCCACAGTGCAAGCCAAGACAGGCTGTTTGGACAGAAAGACCGCTGGAAGCAACTTGGGTGTGCCTGCAAGTTGGGTGGGTCCAGGGTCTCAGAGAATCACCAGGGCGGGGCTAATGGTGTTAGTCAGGTTGATGGAGACTCAGATATGGCACCTGCCTGCATCTGCATGCTGGGTGGGGGGAGGGTTCAAGAAAGTAACAATGGCTCCTGCCAACACTTTTGTCTGGGAGAAAACTGCCCCTCTAGCCTTGCTCTGAAGCCAGACAATTCAGTTCCTCCCCATATGTCCCTGCCCCAGCACTGGAGCTCAGAGCAAGTGAGTCCATTAGCATGTAAGTCTGTGCAGGGGCCCTTTAAGAGGAGTGCCTGGGATTCCAGCCGCCCTTTGTTTTACTCAGCCACAATCTCCACTGGTTTTCACAGCCAGAAATTGTGGGGACATCTCTCCCTGGCACTGGAACCCTGGCCTGGGGAGCCTTGTGTGGGGCTGAGACCCCTTGCTCCTCAGGGGGGGCTTCCACAAAATTTACCATTTTAGTCATTTCTAAGTGTACAATTCAGTGGCATTAAGCACATGCTCTATATTGTGCTACCATCACCACTATCTATACTCAAAAACTTTTTCATCATCCCAAACAGAAATTCTGTACCCATTAAGCAATAGCTCCCAATATTTCCCTCCCCTTAGCTCCTGGTAACTTCTAATCTACTGTCTAACTTTGTTAACTTGACTATACTAGTTACCTAATATAAGTGGAATTATACAACATTTGACCCTTTGTGTATGATTTATTTCATTTAGCATAATGTATTTAAGTTTCATCCATGTTGAAGCATGTATCAGTACTTCACTCATCTTAATAATTGAATAATATTCACATAATATCACATTTTATTTATTCTTTCATCTGTTGATGAACACCTGGGTTTCCCACCTTTTGGCTATTGTGAATAACACTGCTATGAATATTGGTGTAAATTTATGTTTCAGTCGCTGCTTTCAGTTCTTTTGGATTTGGAATTGCTGAGTCATATGGTAGTTCTATGTTTAACATTTTAAGGAACTGTCAAATTGTTTTCTATAGTGGCTGCACCATTTTGCATTCTCATGATCAATACATGAGGATTTGAATTTCTCCACATCCTCTCCAACACTTGTTATTTCCCTCCCCCACCCCCTTTAAATAACAGTCATCCTAATGGATGTGGTAACTCATTGTGGTTTTGACTGAGCATTTTTTTTGGTATGCTTATTGGCCATTTGTATATCTTCTATTGAGAAATGTTGATTCAAGTCTTTTATGCAGTTTTGGTTTTAGTTGTTTGGTTTTTTATCATTGAGTTTTGAGTTCTTCATATTTTTGGATATTAATCCCTTATCAGAGATGTGACTTGTAAATATTTGCTCCCATTCTGTCAGTTGACTTTTCACTCTCTTGATAGTATCCTTTGATGCACAAAAGTTTTTTTTTATTTTGATGAAGTCCAATTTATCTAGGTGTCCTATCCAAAGTGTTATTGTCAAATTCAATGCATGAAGACTTTTCCCCTGCTTTGTCCTAAAAGTTTTCTAGTTTTAACCCCTACGTTTAGATCTTCCATACATTTTAAGGTAAGTTTTGTAATGTTGTAAGGTAAGAATCCAACTTCATCCTTTTGCATGTGGATATACTGTTTTGTCAGCACCATTTAGGTTTTGGCACCCCTGCTGAAAATCACTTGACTGTGTATGTGAGAATTTATTATTCGGTTTTATTCTATTCCACTGGGCTGTGTGTCTGTCTTTATTCCAGTATCACACTTTATTTTAGCTTTGTAGTAAGTTTTGAAATCAAGAAGTGTAAGTCCACCAACTTTGTTGTTGTTCTTCAATACTTTTTTGGCTTATTTGAGGTCTCTTACGATTCCATATGAGTATTTAGAATTGGTTTTTCTGTGTAAAAAAATCATTGAGATTTTGTTAGGGATTGCATTAATCCTATAGATCACTTTGGATAGTATTAACATCATAACAATATTATTGCTATTCTCATCTTCCAGTCCATGAACATGGGATGTCTTTTATTTAGGTCTTCTTTAATTTCAGCAATGTTTTGTATTTTTCATGGTATATTTCTTTTATCACCGTGGTTAAATTTATTCCTAAGTACTTTATTCTTTTTTATGCTTTTGTAAATGGAATTGTTTTCTTAATTTCCTTTTAGTATTGTTCATTGCAAGTGCATTTATAAATGCAACTGATTTTTGTTTGTTGATTTTGTATCCTGTAACTTTGATGAATTATTTTATTGGTTCTAACAGGTTTTTTGTGTAGGTTTTAGAGATTTTACATATGTGATCATGTTACCTGTGAACAGAGATCATTTTGTTTTCTCCTTTCCAATTTGGATACCTTTATTTCTTTTTCTTGTATAATTACTCTGGCTAGAACTTCCAGTACTATGTTGAATTGAAGTAGTAAAAGTAGGCATTTTTGTCTTGTTGCTGATCTTACAGGAGAAGCTTTCAGTCTTTCACTATTGAGTATAATGTCAACTGTGGGTTTTTCATATATAGCTTTTATCATGTTGAGGAAGTTCTCTTCTATTTCTATTTTACTGCATGTTTTATCATGAAAAGATGTTGAATTTTGTCAAGTGCTTTTTCTGAATCATTTGAGATAATCACATAGTTTTTAATTCATTCTTTTAATGTGGTGTTTAATTACACTGATTAATTTTCATATTTTTACCATCATGCAATTCTGGGAATAAATCCCACTTGGTTATGGTGTATAACCCTTTCAATATGCTGTTGGATTTAATGTGCTAATGTTTCGTGGAGGATACTCATATATTCGTAAGGCATATTGGTCTGTGATTTTTTTTCTTTTGATGTCATTGTTAAGCTTTGGTATCAAATGTAATGCTGACCTCATACAATGAGGTAGGAAGTGTTTCTCTTCTCTTTAATTTTTTTGGAAGATTCTGAGAAGCATTAATGCTAATTATTTTCTAAATGTTTGGCAGAATTCACCAGTGAAGCCATCTGTTCCTGGGCTTTTCATTAGGAGGTTTCTGACTACTGATTCACTCTCCTTACCTGTTATAGATCGATTCAGATATTCTTTCTTCATGTGTCAGTTTTTGTAGATTGTATGTTTCTGGGAATTTGTCCATTTATCTAGATTATTCAACTTGTTGGTGTATAATTGTTCATAGTACTTTCTTAAACTCTGTATGATACCCCCACTTCCAATTCTGATTTTAGTAATTTCAGGTTCCTCTCTTTTACTTAATCAGTCTAGAAAACTAGGTTAGTTAATTTTGTTAAACTAAAGAACCAACTTTTGGTTTTGTTGATTTTTCTCTTTTAGTTTTTATATTTTTTATTTCATTTATCTCTGCTCTAATATTTATTTCTTTCCTTATGCTACTTTGAGTTTAATCTGCTCTCTTTTTTTCCTAGTTCGTCATGGTGTACAGTTAGGTTATGATTTGAAAATTTCTTCTTTTTTAGTGTATGCATTCACAGCTACAAATGTCCCTGTTAGCATTATTTTCACTGTATCCAATAACTTTTGGTATGTTGTGTTTTTGTTTTCATTTATCTCAAGATATTTTCTAATTTTCCTTGTGATTTGCTTTTTGATCCATTGGTTATTTAAGAGAGTATTGTTTAATTTCCACATATTTGTGAATTTTCCAGTTTTCCTTCTGCTACTGATGTTTAGCTCCATTCCATTTTGATCAGAAAAGATACTTTCAATGGTTTCAATCCTTTCAAACCTATTAAGACTTGTTTTGTGACCTAGTATATTGCCTATCCTGGAGAATGTTCTGTGTACACTTGAGAAGAATGTGTATTCTGCTGTTGTTGAGTGTAGTGTTCTCTATATGTCTGTTATGTGTAATTGGTTTATAGTGTTCAAGTCCCCTCTTTTCTTATTGATTTTTTTGTCTGATTCTGCTATCCATTACTGAAAGTGGGGTATTGATATATTCACTTATTGTACAACTATCTATTTCTTCCTTCAATTCTGTCATTTTAGTATTATATGTTTTGGGGTTGTGTTGTTGTATGCATATATGTTTATAATTGTTATATGTTCTTACTGTATCAAACTTTTTATCAATATATGTTGTCCTTTTTTGTCTCTTGTAACCTCTTTTGATTTAAAGTCTATTTTGTCAGACAATAATATAGCCACTTCAGCTCTCTTTTGGTTATTATTTGCATGGAATATATTTGTTTACTGTTTTATTTTCAACCTCTTTGTGTCCTTTTATCTAAAGTAAGTCTCTTGTAGACAGCATATATATGGTTACTGTTTTCTTTTTAAATCCAATCTGCCAATTTCTGCTTTTTAATAAGAGAGCTTAGTTCATTTACAATAATGTGATTACTGATAAAGAAGGATTTACTTCTGTTATTTATCTATTTGTTTTCTGTATGTCTTTTATGTTTTTTGTTCCTTGATTTCTCCATTACTGCCCTTTCTTGTATTTAGTTGATTACTTGTAGTGCACCATTTTGATTCCCTTTTTCTTTCCTTTTCTGTATTTTTTTTAAGTTGTTTTCTTAGTGGGTACCTTGGGGATTACAATTAATATCTTAAATTTATGACAACTTAGCTTGAATAATACTAACTTAGTTTAAGCAGTATATACACACTTTCTTCTTATATCTCTGTCCCTTCCCATTTATTTTGTTATCACAGATTACCTCTTTATACATTTAATGCCCCGTTGCATAGGTTTATAATCATTGTTTTATGCATTGGCCCATTAAGTCATATAGGAAAAAAGAGGAATTACAAACCACACAAAAAGTACAATAGTACTAGCTTTTATATTTACCTATGTAGTTACCTTTACCAGTATTCCTTATTTTATTTTTTTATTGCTTCAAGTTATTGTCTAGTGTACTTTCATTTCAGCATGAAAGACTCCCTTTAACATTTCTTGTGGGGCAGGTCTACTGGTAATGAATAGCTTTGGTTATCTGAAAATGTCTTAATTTCTCCTTTTTTTTTTTAAGTGCTGAAAGAGCAGTGTATTAGAAGAGATAGTACACTGCCAAGAAATAGAAGCGGGCCTGAGCAGTAGAGAATGGCTCAAGGCCCATTATTAGAAGAGAAATTACACTCCAAAGAGTTTGGAGTGGGCCAAGCAAAGAAAGGAGCTCAAATCTTAATTTCTCCATTTTTTTTTTATTTTATTTTTTTTAGCTGAGCCATCCTGCTACCTGTTGGCAGCTCAGCGGCTGCTCAGCTCGGGCTGGACTCGAACCACTGTTGCTCAGAGCTCAAACTCTTGAGCAATTTCTCCATTTTTGAAAACTAGTTTTGCTGGATATACAATTCTTGGTTGACAGGGTGTTTTTTCTTTTAGGACTTTTTTTTTTTAAGATTTTATTGGGGATTGGGGAAGGGGAACAGACAAATTATTGTCCTTCAATCTTAGTTGTGGAGGGCACAGCTAGCTCAGCTCCAAGTCCAGTCGCCATCCAACCACCCGTGGGCAGCTCATGGCAGCTTAGCTTAGGGTGCTGTGTTCAATCTTAGTTGCAGGTGGGCTTAGCCCACCATCCCATGTGGGAGTCGAACCAGAAACCTTGTGGCTAAGAGTGCACGCTCTAACCACTGAGCCACCTGGCCACCTGTCAGCAGCTCAGAGCAGCTCAGCTCAAGGTGCCATGTTCAATCTTAGTCGTGGATGGGCATAGCCCACCATTCCATGCAGAAGTCAAACCAGCAACCTTGTTGTTAAGAGCACGTGCTCTCATCAGCTGAGCCATCCTGCCACCTGTTGTCAGTTCAGCGACAGCTCAGCTCGAGTGCAGCTCACTGACCCATATGAGCATCAAACCGGTGACCCTGTTGCTCAGTGCTCGTGCTCTTAACCAACTGAGCCACTAGGCCGGCCCCTCTTTTAGAACTTTAAATATATCATCCCATTGCTATCTGGCCTCCATGGTTTCTGATGAGAAATCAGCTGTTAATTTTATTGAGGATCCCTTGTATATGGCAAGTTGCTGCTTTCATAATATCTTTTTCTTTGGGTTTTGACAATTTTATTACCGTGTGTCTCAGTGTGGGTCTCTGAATTTATCCTACTTGGAGGTTATTGAGATGCTTGAAATTGTATATTCATGACTTTCCTAAGATTTCAGCCATTATTTCTTCTTATTATTAATTTTTGCCCCTCTCTCTCATCTCATTCTGAAACTCCTCTAAGCATATAGTGGTATGTTTGATGGGGTCCCACAAGTCCCTCAAGTTCTGTTCATTTTCCTATTCTTTTTTGTTTCTGCTTCTTGACTAAATAATTTCAATTGTCTTATCTTTAGGTCCAATAATTCTTTCTTCTGCCTGCTCATATCTGCTCTTCAGCCCCTTCAGAGAGTTTTTGCATTTCAGTTATTGGGCTTTTAATTCCAGAATTTCTGTCTGTTTTCCTTTTTAAGACACTTTTTTTAGAGCAGTTTGGGTTCACAAAAAGTTGAGTGGAAAGTACAGAGATTCCCATATACTCCCCTACCCTCTCACATGCACAGCCTCCCTCATTATCAACGTCCTGCACCTTGTGGTATATTTGTTACAATTGATGAACCTACATTAATACATCATTATCACCCAAAGTCCATAGTTCACATTAAGGTTCAGTCTTGGTGCTGTACATTCTATGGAATATGACAAGTGTATAATGATATTTATCCATCATGATAGTATCATAAGAATTGCTTCACTGACCTATAAAGTCCCCTGTGCTCTGCCTTTGTCTCTCCTTCCCCTCAAACCCTGACAACGACTGATCTTTCTACTGTTTCTTAGTTTTGCCTTTTCCAGAATATCATATATCTAGAATCATACAGTAGCCTTTTCAGCTTGGCTTCTTTCAGTTAATTATATACATTTAAGACTCTTCCATGTCTTTTCATAGCTTTATAACTCATTTCTTTTTAGTCTGAATAAATTCCATTGTTTGGATTTACCACAGTTTGTTTATCCATTCATCTACTGAAAGAAACTTTGGTTGCTTACAAGTTTTGGTTCCTTTCATGCAACTTCTATCTCTTAATTCATATTCTCATTTTGTTCATACATTATTTTCCTGATTTCCTTTAGTTCTTTGTCTGGTTTTGTTTTTTTTTTTAGCTCATAGAACATATTTAACACAGTTGATATAACCTCTTTGACTAATATTTCCAACATCTAGGCTTCCTTGGGGATAGTTTTCCTGTGAATGTGCCGTGTTTTTCAGTTTCTTTGTCTGTTTTGTAAGTTTTTTGAGGAACTGGGCATTTTGAGTATTATGTTATAGTAACTTGGGAAATCTAGTTCTCCCACTCCTCTAGGGTTGCTGAATGTTGCTTGTTGAGGGCTGGAGTCCATTTCTGACTTTTCCAAACTATTTTTACAAAGTATGTATTCCTTTTGCACACAAAGTGTGCAAAATTATTGGACCACTGAAGTTTCTGTTCCTTTATCTTTGCAGTCAGCCAGTGACATGACAAAAATTTCCTTAAATGTCTGGCTCCCAAAAGGTGTACGTGGGCAGAGTACTGTTGCTTTAAATTCCCTAGATGCCACATCAGCTCTTGGGGGTTGAAACAGTGGCCACTAACTCTTATGCTGGCCTCTTAGTGACCAAAAGCAGCAATTGGCAATCAGAACACAATCCCACTATTTGGCGGCAAGGTCCTTATTGCCCATTCAAGTTCCAGCAAATTGCACCAGGAACATGAGCAGCTGTCCACACTGCTGTCTACATGGGGCTGGGGGTTGAGGAGCCATGAAATAGGTTGAAATGCACCAAAATTTACCAGCCTCTTCAACCAGCCCTCCAGAGTTCCAAAAATAATTTACTTCAGAGAGTGGCTACCAGTACCAGTTCAGTAAATCAAGGGGCAGATTACTGGAGCTTCCTACTCTGCCATCTTCTCTGACATCATTCTCATATCCCAGTTTTGATTTGAGATTTACGCTGACTTACTAACAAAGCTCTGTGGGTAACCTGCTTGTTCTCAAGAAGGTTTTAGAATCTGCTCTTAATCTCTGGTGCTCCCAAATTTTATGATGATGGGTCTTGATTTGTGCCAGACACCTGATTGGCTCTTTGAATCTAGAGGCTAATGTTTGTCAAATCTGTTTTCTCAGAATTCCTATTAGTCAACTTTTGGACCTCCTAAAGGTGATTCCATAATTTTCATGTCTTTTCTCTCCTTATTTTCTGGGAAGTTTCTTCAATTACATCTTACAATCCTCCTACTGATGTTCTTATTTTGAGTATTATATTTTTAATTTCTAGTAATTTTTATTTGTTTTATGCATACTATTCTTTTAAAAATAGTACATCATTCTTGTTTGTGAATGTAAGAAATCTCTTATCTTTCTGAGGATATCTATTGTCACTGTTTTGTCTTTTAATTTTCTTCTGTCCCCTGCATTGTTTCTATTGATTCCCATCATGTTTCTTCTGCTTGCTTTGTTTGAGTTCTCTTTCATGGAGAGGTGGTGCTTCAATATTAAATGATCCTTGGCTGTTGGTTCACAATTCAGACTGAGGCTCTAACAGCTTATTGGAAGTTCTGGGTAAATGGATGGGGTTGTTAATGTAGAAGCTTTGTTCTGGGATGGTCAGGCAGTGACTTGGTCATTTTCTTGAAAGCATCTCCTAGTCAGTGCCTCCAGGTCCTTTCCTTTGGGTCAGTTTTCCCAGAGCAGAGTCTGCTGACTTCCAGCCAGTTGCAGGATGGGAAAAGAGAAAATTTTAAAAACCTGGCCACTGCACTTTTTTTTGGTAATGGCTGGGGGAGAGGGAACCTTATTGCTACCCTCAGCTGTGTCTGAGGAGACTCCCAATTTTCTGCCTGGGTGGACAAGGGGCTGTCAACCTGTCAGGGAATGAAATCCTGGCTGGGGTTAAGTCCTCTTTATATAAATATCTAACCAGTTCTTCTTTTGTTGCTTTGCCCTCCCATCCCCAACTGTCAGAGATACTTGGTGTCTCCAGTTCTGGAAACTTCCTGGGGTTCTGTGGCTCAAATCAGTTTCCTTCCCTCAATGGGCTTCAAAGCAGAGAGGACTTAAACTGAAGTCACTCACTCTGGTCCATGTACCTTTCATCTTCCAAAATGTTGCTCACATCTGGCCCCTGTTATAGTAACTTCTTCCATTCTCTTGTCTTTGAGGACAAATAGCTTTTCCTGTCCTCTTAGTAGGGTTTCAAGAGGGAAGGAAGATAAACCCATGTGTTTAAGCTGCTGTGTTGAACAGGGAGCCACTGGCCTTTTCTAAGCTTACTTTCATTAAAGAATAAACGAATGCCTTGCAGGATGTTTAAAGGGAGAAGTTGTTGAAGAAAGCAAATGTCATGAGATCAGACAGAAAATTATGGGAGAGGCAATGCATTCATACAATGGAAAACTCACCAATACAAAACAAACTGCTGGGTCGGCCGAGTGGCATGATGGTTAAGAACTGGCTTGGGA
>NW_017731614.1:562718-574427 GCF_001890085.2 Hipposideros armiger | reverse complement strand
AAGAGGCATGGCAGAGAATAGTGTTAAGCAGGGCTCGGCTGATGTGAGGGAGGGGTCTCAGATAGGCATTTTCACAGATGGGTAAACTTGGGCTCAAGGAGGTGAGGTGGCTGCCCCAGGTCACCCAGCAACTGCAGCTGCGGTTGAAAGCCACTTTTGTCTGGTTCCCCCTCTGCTCACTGAGACAGAGTGGGAATATGAGCAGGAGAGGCTGCCTGGGTTCCAACCTCACACTCCCTGCCTCTCAGTTCCGCAGGGCCTGCAGATGACAGTGACTATGGAGCCATGCCCCGAAGAGCAATACTGGGATTCTCTGCTGAACACCTGCCTCTCCTGCAAATTCATCTGCAGCCATCAGATTCCACGAACCTGTGCAACCTTCTGCAGTGAGTTCTGGGGCCTGAGCCCAGGTCATGACTGGATCAACCCCCTGCTTTCCTCCCAGAGGTCCCTCTGGCCCCACTGCACTTGGGTGCCTGAGGAGGGGGTGGTAGAAGGAGAAGTACAATGTGATACCCCTTCACCCCTTGATCTTTCTGCCCTGGGCCACACTGGCCTCCTTGAAGTTTCTTGAATATGTTGTATTCTTTCCTGCCTCGGGGCCTTTGCACTTGTGCCCTCTGGATAGAAAGCACTTCCTCACTCTTCTTCCCTTGGCTCCCTCCTACCCAACCTTAAGGTCTCAGCCCAAATGTCAGATGTCTTCTTTAACTGCCCAGTAGAAATTAGGCCCTCTGTTGTCCTCAGTTCTTACTTTCTTTTAAAACTTTTTATCATATAAATTATTAAACATAGAGAGGATAGAATAAACCCTTGCCTACCCAACATTGGCTTTAAAATTCTGCCTTTTTTTCCTCAACCTGTTTTTTTTCTTGTGTATTTTAAAGCAAATCCAAGAACTCATATCACTTTACCTATCAATACTAGATCATGAATACCTAACACATAAGGGCCTTTAAAATAAAACCTCACTATCTTATCACCCCCCCAGCCATAATCCCTTAACATCATCTGTACTCAGGCCATATCCAATTTTCTCTGATTGTCCTGAAATATACATTTTGATTGCTGTTCTTTTTCATAATTTGTTCTTTTCCTTAATGGAACTTATCACAATTTGTGTTATGTTCTTTTTTTTTTTTAGCTGAGCCATCCTGCCACCTGTTGTCAGTTCAGCGACAGCTCAGCTCGAGTGCAGCTCACTGACCCATATGAGCATCAAACCGGTGACCCTGTTGCTCAGTGCTCGTGCTCTTAACCAACTGAGCCACTAGGCCGGCCCCTCTTTTAGAACTTTAAATATATCATCCCATTGCTATCTGGCCTCCATGGTTTCTGATGAGAAATCAGCTGTTAATTTTATTGAGGATCCCTTGTATATGGCAAGTTGCTGCTTTCATAATATCTTTTTCTTTGGGTTTTGACAATTTTATTACCGTGTGTCTCAGTGTGGGTCTCTGAATTTATCCTACTTGGAGGTTATTGAGATGCTTGAAATTGTATATTCATGACTTTCCTAAGATTTCAGCCATTATTTCTTCTTATTATTAATTTTTGCCCCTCTCTCTCATCTCATTCTGAAACTCCTCTAAGCATATAGTGGTATGTTTGATGGGGTCCCACAAGTCCCTCAAGTTCTGTTCATTTTCCTATTCTTTTTTGTTTCTGCTTCTTGACTAAATAATTTCAATTGTCTTATCTTTAGGTCCAATAATTCTTTCTTCTGCCTGCTCATATCTGCTCTTCAGCCCCTTCAGAGAGTTTTTGCATTTCAGTTATTGGGCTTTTAATTCCAGAATTTCTGTCTGTTTTCCTTTTTAAGACACTTTTTTTAGAGCAGTTTGGGTTCACAAAAAGTTGAGTGGAAAGTACAGAGATTCCCATATACTCCCCTACCCTCTCACATGCACAGCCTCCCTCATTATCAACGTCCTGCACCTTGTGGTATATTTGTTACAATTGATGAACCTACATTAATACATCATTATCACCCAAAGTCCATAGTTCACATTAAGGTTCAGTCTTGGTGCTGTACATTCTATGGAATATGACAAGTGTATAATGATATTTATCCATCATGATAGTATCATAAGAATTGCTTCACTGACCTATAAAGTCCCCTGTGCTCTGCCTTTGTCTCTCCTTCCCCTCAAACCCTGACAACGACTGATCTTTCTACTGTTTCTTAGTTTTGCCTTTTCCAGAATATCATATATCTAGAATCATACAGTAGCCTTTTCAGCTTGGCTTCTTTCAGTTAATTATATACATTTAAGACTCTTCCATGTCTTTTCATAGCTTTATAACTCATTTCTTTTTAGTCTGAATAAATTCCATTGTTTGGATTTACCACAGTTTGTTTATCCATTCATCTACTGAAAGAAACTTTGGTTGCTTACAAGTTTTGGTTCCTTTCATGCAACTTCTATCTCTTAATTCATATTCTCATTTTGTTCATACATTATTTTCCTGATTTCCTTTAGTTCTTTGTCCGGTTTTGTTTTTTTTTTTAGCTCATAGAACATATTTAACACAGTTGATATAACCTCTTTGACTAATATTTCCAACATCTAGGCTTCCTTGGGGATAGTTTTCCTGTGAATGTGCCGTGTTTTTCAGTTTCTTTGTCTNCAGCTCACGGCTGCTCAGCTCGGGCTGACTCGAACCACTGTTGCTCAGAGCTCAAACTCTTGAGCGAGCTCTTAACCAACTGAGCCACTCAGCCGGCCCGTATTATGTTCTTTTGTGTTTTTTTGTTTCGTGTGTGTCTCAACCACCAGATTGTGAGATCCTTTCCTTATCTGAGCTTAGCACAGTGCCTATCACATATTAAGTGCTTCATAAATACTGGTCAAGTAGAGCTCAGAGAGGCTGAGTGACTGGCCCAAGATCACACAGCATAATAGTGGAAAAGTTAGGAACCAGAGCTCTCTGATTACAAAACCATGACATTCATTGTGTCATTCCACAAGTATTCATGGAACTTTCTAGCCCCTTGAAAATGAGAATCTCACATGATCCTTAAGGGAATTATCATCTAATGGGAGATTTCTCTACATTTCAAATTAGAAAGGTAAAGTACCATAAAATGCCACAATTGGGAAAGACCACCTCCAGCTGATGGGTTGGAGAGTAGGGAAGTGTTCTGGGAAGAAGTGCCCCCTGAAATGAAACGTTAAGAGTTAGATGTGGAAGTCAGCTGAGGAGGATGAGCACTCCTAGAAAAGGGACCAGTGAGATCAAAGGCAAGGATGGGAGAACACAGCAAGGAAGGTCAGGGCCCAGAAGTAGGTTTGTGAGGCCAGGCAGTGAGGGTCGGTGGTCTGGGGAGGTCAGGAACCAGCTGCGACAGCCACACTAAGGTCCCTGAGGAGGGGAGGAGGTCACAGAAAACCCCAGGAACACCACTGCCATCAGGTTAACTCTGCCTTATGAGTGGCAGTACAGAGGTCCTGTGCGGCTCAGTGGAACCCCGGGGCCAGGGCAGGGCCAGGACAGGAGGACATCACTGGTTTTATAAGGGCCATCTGAGTCTTCCCTAAGGCCTCAGTTCCATCATCTTTCTGATCTTTTCCTTTACTCTGTCAAGTACATAAGGATTGGTGTGCTGGTGTTGCAAAGAGGCACAAATGAATATCCTATTTAAACCTTCCATTAACTGATCATTTAGTGCCAGGCACTGTGCTGGGAACTTCCAATTTTCAAAACAACCTTAAGAAGTAAATATTATTCTTATCCCTCCCTTGGAAATGAGGAAACCAAGACACAGAGAGGTTAAGACCCCACAACCTGTAAGTAGTAGAGCTAGGGATGCCCCAACCCCATTTGGCTTTGAAGTCTGTATTGTTAACCTCTGTCTTGCACTGCCTCTGAAATGTGCCCTTAGAATATCCTGTGTGAGTCACATTTTCATATAAATCAAATCTTATTTTAAAGACAAGAGAAGTTGCCCTGTACAAGTATAGATTTCTGTTATGCGCTCAAAGTTGTTCTTAAGGCAAGTGTGATTAGACTTTATTTTGCTTGGCTTCTGCTCCTTGGCACTGATACCTGCTTAAGCTCTTGTAATTCTCATTTATTATTAAGACAGGATATACACTAATATTTTGAATTTCTCTACCTTTTTTACAGCCTCCTCCCCCAACTTGCCAAGGCAGTTTCTGGCTTTCCCCTCCAATCCTTATGTTGACATGAAATATGTGTCTTCTTCAAGAGGCTTGAAAAATGCAAGCAAATAACTTGAGTGACAATGTAATCACCTAGATATCAATTTTACAAGATAACAAGAAAATACTTATATGTATAAAAACTAAAGAATGTACTTTTAAATAATCTATAGGTCGAGGAAGAAATAATGAAAAGTAAAAACATTTTAAACTAGATATAGGAAAAAACTACATATTAAAATGTGTGATGTGGCTAAAACAGCACTTAGTGGACCATGTATATAGCCTTGCCATTGCATACTGGAAAAAGATTTGGATTACCCTGGAATTGCTTTGATTGATTTTTTTTAACTTTGATGCCCTTTTGAGGCCAGACACACCACTCCTATAAGTCTCTGTCACCTGGTATCATCCATCATTTCTGTCTCCCAGAGTCGCTCAGTTGCCGCAAGGAGCAAGGCAGGTACTATGACCAGCTCCTGAGGGACTGCATCAGCTGCGCCTCCATCTGTGGACGTCACCCCAAGCAATGCACATACTTCTGTGAGAACAAGTTCAGGAGCCAAGTGAATCTCCAACCAGAGCTTAGAAGACAACAGACAGAAACCAGGTCAGACATCTTGGGAAGGTACCAAGGATCAGAGCACAGAGGCTCGGAGACAGGTCCAGGTAAGCCACCTGTGTGGTTTCTGAGTGAGTAGAAGACCAGGCACCAGGACTAAATAAGGAGTGTCTGCAAAGAGGGAAGTCCAGGGTCCAGGCAAATAGCCAGAAGAGTTAGGGAGTTCATCACAGGATCGAAAAATATTTGGGCAAAATATCCCAAAGCCTGTGGGCAAAAAGAAAGCAGGAGAAGAAAAGACTTGATCATTGAGAGGCTTTTTATAAATTATTTTTTCAATTACAGTTGACATACATTATATTAGTTTCAGGTGTACAACATAGTGATTAGACATTTATATAGCTTATGAAGTGATCTCCCCAATAAGTCTGACACCACACATAGTTATTACAATATTATTGATATTCCTTGTGCTGTACTTTACCTCCCCATGACTGTTTTTATAACTGGTAATTTGCACATCTTAATACCTTTTTCATTCATCTCCCCAACCCCCCTCCCTTCTGGTAACCATCAAAATGTTTTTTGTATTTATGATTTTGTTTCTGTTTTGTCTGTTCATTTATTTTGTTTTTTAGATTCCACATAGAAGTGAAATCATATACTTTTTGTTTTTCTCTGTGTGACTTACTTCACTTAGCATAATACCCTCTAGGTCCATCCATGTTGTCTCAAATGGCAAGATTTCATTCATTTTATGGCTAAGTAATATTCCATTGTATATATGTACCATATCTTCTTTATCCGTTCATTTATCAATGGACACTTAGGTATCTTCCATATCTTAGCTATTGTAAATAATGCTGCAGTGAACACAGGGTACATATATAATTTCAAATTAGAGTTTTGGATGTCTTCAGATAAATATCCAGAAGTGGAATTGCTGAGTCATATGATAGTTCTATTTTTAGTTTTTTTGAGGAATATCCATGCTGTTTTCCATAGTGGCTGAACCAATTTACAATCTCATAAACAGTTTACAGGGTTCCCTTTCTCCACATCTTCACAAACACTTACTTGTTGATTTATTGATGATAGCCATTCTGACAGGTGTGAGATGATACCTCATTGTGATTTTGATCTAGTATATTTCCCTGATGATTAATGCTATTGAGCATCTTTTCATATGTGTACAAGTACTTGCCATCTCTATGCCTCTTTGCAGAAATGTGTACTCAGGTCCTCTGCCCATTTTTTAATTTGATAGTTTTCTTTGGTGTTAAATTGTGTAAGTTTCTTATATATTTTGGATATCAATCCCTTATCAGATGTATCATTGGTGAATATCTTCTTCCATTCAGTAGGTTGATTTTTCAGTTTGTTGATGGTTTCCTTTGCTGTGCAAAAACTTTTTAGTTTGATGTAGTCCCATATGTATATTTTTGCTTCTGTTTCCCTTACTCAATGAGACATATCTGAAAAAATATTACTAAGAGCAGTGTCAAAGAGTATACCGCCTGTGGTTTCTTCTAGGAGTTTTATGATTTCAGGTCTTACATTTAAGTCTTTAATCATTTTGAGTTTATTCATGTATATGATGTAAGAAAGTGATCCAGTTTCATTCTTTTGTATGTATCTGTCCAGTTTTTCCAACACCATTTATTGAAGAGACTGTCTTTATTCCACTGCATGTTCTTGCCTCTTTTGTCATAGATTAAATGACCATATAGCCATGGGTTTATTTTTGGGCTCTCCATTCTGTTCCATTGATCTGTGTGTCTGTTTTTATGACAGTACCATGCTGTTTAGATTACTATAACATTGTATACTTTGATATCAAGTAGCGTAATACCTTCAACTTTGTTCTTGTTTCTTAAGATTTCTTTGGCTCTTCAGGGTCTTTTGTGATTCCATATAAATTTTAGGGCTATTCTAGTTCTGTGAAAAATGTCATTGGTTTTTTGATAGGGGTTACATTGAATATGTAGATTGCTTTGGGTAGTATGGACATTTTAACTATATTAATTCTTCCTATTCAAGAGTATGCTATATCCTTCCATTTATTTGTATCTTCTTCAATTTCTTTTTTCAATGTCTTATAGTTTTCCAAGTACAGGTCTTTTACTAACTTGGTTAAATTTATTCCTAGGTATATTTTATTCTTTTTGATGTAATTGTAAATGGGATTGTTTTCTTAATTTCTCTGATAGTTTGTTATTAGTGTATAAAAATGCAGCCAATTTCTGAATATTGATTATGTATCCTGATACTTTACTAAATTCATTTTTTAGTTCTAATAGTTTCCTGGTGAAATCTTTATGATTATCTATATATAGTATAATGTGGTCTACAAATGACAGTTTTACTTCTTTCTTTCCAATTTGGGTTCCTTTTATTTCTTTATCTTGTTTGCCTGCTGTGGCTAGTACTTGCAATACTATGTTGAATAAGAGTGTGAAAGTGGACATTCTTCTCTTGTTTCTGATCTTAAGGAAATCCTTTTAGCTTTTCACCTTTGAGTATGATGCTAGCTGTGTGTTTGTTATATATCGCCTTTATTATATTAAGATATGTTTTCTGTATCTCCACTTTGCTGAGAGTTTTTATTATAAATGGATGTTGGATTTTGTCAAATGCTTTTCCTGCATCTATTGATATGATCATATGATTTTTATCCTTCACTTTGTTTGTTGTATCACATTGATCGATTTATGGATATTGAACCAACGTTGCATCTCAGAAATAAATCCCACTTGATCATGATGTATGACATTTTAATGTATTGCTGAATTTGGTTTGCGATATTTTGTTGAGGGCTTTTACATCTATGTTCATCAAGGATATTGAGCTATACTTTTGTGTGTGTGTGGTGATTTCTTTGTCTGATTTTGGAATCAGTGTAAAGCTGGCCTTGTAAAATGAATTTAAGAGCCTTCTCTCTTCTTCAATTTTTTGGAATAGTTTGAGAAGGATAGGTATTAATTCTTCTTTGAATTGGTAAAATTACCTGTGAAGCTGTCTGGTCCAGGGCTTCTGTTTGTTGGGAGTTTTTTTATTACTGATTCAATTTTGTTAGTAATTATTGGTCTGTTCAGATTACATGTTTCTTCCTGAACAGCCTTGGAAAATTGTATGTTTCTAGGAATTTATCCATTTCTTCCAGAGTGTCCAGTTTGTTGGCATATTATTGGTCAAAGTAATCTTTTTTATTTCTATGGTGCTGGTTGTCACTTCTCTTTCATTTCTGATTTTATTTGAGCCCTCATTTTTTTTTTCTTGATGAATCTGGCTAATGGTTTATCAATGTTATCTTTTCAAAGAACCATCTCTTGGTTTCACTGATCTTTTCTATTGTCATTTTAGACTTTATTTCATTTATTTCCTCTCTGATCTGCATTATTTCCTTCCTTCTACTCACTTTTGGCCTTGTTTGTTCTTTTTTTTCTAGTTCCTTTAGGTGTAAGATTAGATTGTTTATTTTAGGTTTTCTTGTTTCTTGAGTTAGGCCTGTATTACTATGAATTTCCCTCTTAGAATATCCCATAGGCTTTTGGGATGTTGTGTTTTCACTTACATTTGTCTCAAGTCATCGTTTGATTTCTTCCTTGACCTCATTGTTAAGCCATTCATTGTATAATGGCATGTTATTTAGCCTCCATGTGTTCGGGGTGTTCTTTTTTTTTCTTCTTGTAATTCATTTTTAGTTTCATGCCATTGTGGTCAAAGAAGATACTTGATATGATTTCAGTCTTCTTAAATTTATTAAGGTTTATTTTTTGGCCTAACATGTGGCCTATCCTGGAAAATGTTCCATGTACATGTGAAAAGAATGTATATTCTGCTGCTTTGAGGTGAAGTGTTCTAAAAATATCAATTAAGTACATCTGCTCTAACGTGTCATTTAAGGCCCCTGTTTCCTTGTTGATTTTCTGTCTGGATGATCTCTCCATTGATGTCAGTGGGATATTGAAGTCCTCTACTATTGCTTCATTACTGTCAATCTCTCCCTTTATGTCCATCAATATTAGCTTTATATATTTAGGTGTTCCTAAGTTGGGTGTATAGATGTTTGTAAGAGTTATATTGTCTCTTTGGATTGAAGCCTTTATCATTATGAAATGCCCTTCTTTGTCTCTTATTACAGCCTTTGTTTTAAAGCCTATTTTGTCTGATAAAATTATTGTTACCCCAGCTTTCTTTTCATTTTCCTTTTCATGAAAAAATCTTTTTCTATCCCTTTACTTTCAACCTGTGTGTCTCTTTTGATCTGAGGTGGGTCTCTTTTAGACAGCATATCTACAGGTCTTGTATTTTTTACCAACTCAGCCACCCTATGTCTTTTGATTGGAGTGTTTAGTCCATTTACAGTTAAAGAAATTATTGACAAGTATGTAGTTATTGCCATTTTATTGTTTTCTGATTTTTATAGTTCTTATTTATTCCTTTCTTATTCTTTTGCTCTTGTCTCTTGTATGTTGCTGACTTTCTATAGTGTTATGTTTGGATGTCTTTCTTTTTATTTCTTGTATATGTCTTGTAGATTTTTGGTTTGTGGTTACCATTTGCTTCATGGTAGGTTTTCACCAGTCTATTTTAAGGTGATCATCACTTAAGTTCAAACACATTCTAAAATCACTACAACTGTTACTCAGCCCCTCCATGTATATGTTTTGGTCATTATTTTTACATTGTTTTTCATGTGTGTGTTTGTGCGTATCCCTTAATTTATTGTTGTAATTACATATGATCTTCCTACTTTTATCTTTCATTCTTTGTACTAGCTTTATAGTTGGTTGATCCACTGCTTTTACTAAGTGTTTCCCTTTGTCAATGAGAATTTTTCTTTCCTATGTTTTCTTATTCATATTTTTGATCTGTTGTTTTTTTCCTAAAGAAGTCCCATTATCATTTCTTATAATACTGGTTAAGTGGTAATGAACTCCTTTAGTTTTTTCTTGTCTGGGAAACTCTTTATCTCTCTTTTGAGTCTAAATGATAGCCTTGTTGGGTACAGTAATCTTGGTTGTATGTCTTTGTCTTTTGTCACTTTGAATATTTCCTAACAATCCCCTCTGCCTGCAAAGCTTCTGTTGAGAAATCAGCTGATATAATCTTATGGGAGCTCCCTTGTACATAACTGCTGTTTAGTTTCTTTTTCTTTAACCTTTGGGATTTTAATTATGGTTTATCTTAGTGTGGGCCTCTTTGAATTCATGTTGTTTGGGACTCCCTGCACTTTCTGGACTTGTATGTCTCTTTCCTTTGCCAGGTTAAGGAAGTTTTCAGTCATTATAGCTTCAACTAGATTTTCAATTTCTTTTTTTTTTTTAAGATTTTTTTTTTTTATTAGGGAATTGGGGAAATGGGAACAGTGCTGGGGAATTGGGGGAAGGGGAACAGACAAGTTGTTGTAGTTTTGTTCTTCAGTCTAGTTGTGGAGGACGTTGCTTCNGACAGCAACTTGTCTGTTCCCCTTCCCCCAAATCCCCAGAGCTGTTCCCATCCCCCCAATT
Organism: Hipposideros armiger; assembly: GCF_001890085.2. Taxonomy (NCBI): domain Eukaryota; kingdom Metazoa; phylum Chordata; class Mammalia; order Chiroptera; family Hipposideridae; genus Hipposideros; species Hipposideros armiger. The sequence goes on along the minus strand of NW_017731614.1, from coordinate 564,186 downwards.
TCCCAATAAAAATCTTTAAAAAAAACAAACTGCTGGCAGACCCTTAGCAGGGAAGAGGCTTGGGGAGCCAGTGAAACCAGATGCAAAAGTTCAAGAATGGGCAATGTGAACAACCTACAGTGATAAAAGTCAGAATAGAAGTTACCTCTGGGAGTGGGCATTGGGTAGGGAGGGCCCAAGAGAGTCTTCAGGGTGCAAGAAATGTTCTTTATCTTGATGTGGGTGGTAGTGACGCAGAGCACAGAAGTCCCCCTTATGCAGCTTCACTTTCTGCGGTCTCAGCTACCCCCCATCAACCATGGTCCGAAAATATTAAGTGAAAAATTCCAGAAAAAAATAATTCATAAGTTTTCAATTGTGCACCATCCTGAGTAGCGTGATGAAATCTCAGTGTCCGTCTCCATCCTGCCCAGACGTGAATCCCTTTGCTCAGTGACTCCATGCTGTACACACGCCTCGCCCATTGGTCACTTAGTAGCCGTCTCAGTTACCAGAGCAACTGTTTTGGTATCTCAGTGCTTGTGTTCAAGTAACCTTTATTTTACTTAATAATGGCTGCAAAGCACAAGGGTATCGATGCTGCCAATGTGGATATGCCAAAGAGAAGCCGTGAAGTGCTTTCTTTAGGTGAAAAGGTGAGTACAGTACAGCAAGACATTTCAGGAGACAGAGAGAGAAGCATTCACATAACTTTTATTATGGCATATTGTTATAATTGTCCTATTTTATTATTAGTTATTGTTGTTAATCTCTTACTGTGTCCAATTTATAAATTAAACTTTATCATAGGTATGTGCATGTAGGAAAAAACAGTATATATAGGGTTTGGTGCTCTCCGCAGTTTCAGGCATTTACTGGGGGTCTTGGAACATATTCTCTGTGGATGAAGGGGGCCACTGTATACATATGGAAAAATTCATCAAGCTGTACACTTGGGCTCTGTGTACACTACACATGACATTGTGTGTGTCTCATACCTCAGTAAACAAGGGAAAATGGAAGGAAATTGCCAATTATCGAGTGCTTGCACTATGCTAGGCACTGGCTAGGTCTGCTTTTCTTTTTGTTCATTTAAAGAGCAACTACTGTGTCCTAGGCACTCTCTAGGTTCTCAGCAGTAAACAAAACAAATTAGATCCCTACCCACGTGATGTTTATAGTTACTGAGGGAGACAATATCAAATAATCATATTCATGAAAGTAAAGTGACAACTAAAGGGCATATGAGTGTGCAGAAGAAAGGGTGTCTCCTTGTCTGGGGGGAGAGTCAAAAGGCTTCCCCGAGGAAATGAAGTTGAAACAGAGATCTGAAGGATGCGGGGCATTTTACAAAGGGAAAAGGATGTGCAAAGATCCTGCAGTAAGAAGAGGCATGGCAGGGCCAGCCGAGTGGCACGATGGTTAAGAACTGGCTTGGGATGCCGGAGGGCCCCGGTTCGGATCCCACATATGAGGGCCAGTGACACTG
>NW_017731614.1:546626-554510 GCF_001890085.2 Hipposideros armiger | reverse complement strand
CTCGGCCGGCCCTAGATTTTCAATTTCTTGATCTCTCTCTTCTCCTTCTGGTAACCCTGTGATGCTAATGTTGGTATGTTTGAGGTTGTCCCAGAGGTCCCTTAAACTGTTATCATTTACATTTTTTCTTTTTGCTGTTCTAATTGGGTGTTTTCTGCTAACTTGTCTTCCCAGTCACTGCTTTGATTCTCTGCTTCATCTAATCTAATGTTGATTCCTTCTACTGTCTTCTTCATTTCAGTTATTGTATTCTTCAGTTCTGATTACTTTTTATGTTTCCTATCTCTTTGTTGAAATTCTTACTGAGTTCATCTATTCTTCCTTTAAGTTCTTTGAGCATCCTTATAATCAGTGTTTTGAACTCTGTATCCCATAGATTGCTTGTCTCCATTCATTTAGTTCTTTTTTCTGGAGTTTTCTCCTGTTCTTTCATTTGGACATGTTTTTTTGTGTCCTCATTTTGGCTGCCTCCATGTGTTTGTTTCTATGTATTAGGTAGATCTGCCACATCTCCTGGTCTTGACTGAGTTGCCTTATGTAGCAGGTGTCCTGTGAGGCTATGTCACAGTCTCCCTTGTCACCTGAGCCAGGTGCTCCAGGGGTGTCTCCTGTGTGGGTTGTTTGTGCCCTCTTGTTGTAGTTGGGCCTTGATTGTTGTAGGCATGTCAGCGTGTGGGATTGACACTCAGGCTGACTGGCTGTGAGTGTTGGCTGTGACTACAGCAGACAAGCTGTTGTCCAGGGACTGACCTCACAGAGCAGGAGGCACTTTAGTAGGGCTCTGGGGCCAGTTGAGTTCACCCTTCAGGTGTGTCATTTGTGGAGCTGGTTAGGTGGTCCTCTGGTGTGGTCTGAAACTGGCCACCAGGTGTGTTGGTTCTGGAGCCTCTTGAAAGGGGCTCTGGTTCAGGCCAAGTTCAGCTTCCTTTTGTGCCAGGCTTGGGCCTGCCTGGTGGGAGCTAGTTAAATGGTGACCTGTATGTGCCTCAGACTTTTCAAGCTGCTGCCCCTGCACTGAAGCCCAGAGCAAGTGAGTTTGTGAGCAAGCAAGTTCTTCTGAGGTCCCCTCAAGAGGAACACCTGGGACTCCAGCAGCTCTCTCTTCAGATGCTATCCCACTGGTTTTCACAGCCAGATTTTATGGGAACTACTCTTCCTGGCACTGGTGGCCCAGGCTGAGGAGCCTGGTCTGGGACTGGAACTCCTTACTCCTCAGGAGTGACCGCCACAGCCAAGATATCCCTTCTAATTCCTAATTTCCACTCTGGGGGTGTGGAATCTGCACATTCCATGTCTCTGTCCCTCCTACCAGTCTTGTTGTGGCTTCTTATTTATATCCTTAGTTGTAGGACTTCTGTTCAACTAGTCTCCAGGTGGTTGTCAATGATGGTTGTTCTATAATAATTTTGATGTGATTGTGGGAGAAGGTGAGGACAATGTTTACCTACTCCACCATCCTGACCAAAAGTCACTGAGAGCCTTATAATGGAGGTTGACTGAGTTCTTAAAACACAGGGCAGCAAGTTACCAGCAGAGCCAACCTTGTGAGCAAGATCTCTAATTCCATTCAGAGGCAATGGAGAATTCCTAACAATGAGAAGGAAAAAGTACTGCAAAAAAGCTTATTGTTGGGTTTGGCCACTTTGGACATGGTGAGAAGAGTCCCTTGGAAAGGGCATCTACCAAGTGCTAAACATTGAAAAGATCTAGTTATCCTCCCAGAAAACACCTCTTGGCTCACCTACCCTACCCTGTGGTGTCAGAAAGGATGGGAGGGGGATGTCTTATGAATCCATAAACACTTGGTGTTTACTCTGCTGTTGGCTGGTCAATGGAGAGACAACAGGCCTGAAGCTCCCAGGGTGGTGACTGGTTTCTTTCCTTTACTATGACTTTCCTCATGATAACATCAATTTTGTGAGGCCAGGCCCTAGTGCCAGGATTGTGGAGAGCAGGCCTTGTGTGCTCTGATAATGGAGACTGCCTAGCTCCAAGTTTTATGGGGTTAGGTTGTTGTTTCTTACTCTTTTCTGCTCTCTTTTTAGTTAGCTGTTGCCATGTAACAAACAGCACCAAAACTCAGTGGCTTATTATTCTTCATGGGTCTGGGGTTTGGCTGGGGCTAGCTGTGTCTGGCTGGCTCAGCTAGAGGTGGCTGTGCTCCATGTCTCTCATCCTCCACCTGGGACCAGCGGGCTGACAAGGCTTATCCTTCTGATGATGATGGCAGGGATGTAAGAGTCAGAAAATATAAGGCCTCTTGATTGGATTACATCATTGTTCCTACATTCTATTACCCAAGTTACAAAGCCAGCCAGATTCAAGGAGGGGCAGACAGATGCCACCTCTTGGTGGGAGGAGAGGCAAAGAATTTGTGGCCATGGTGTGTTTGTGGCAGCCTCTTTCTCAGGAGAGGAACTGCAGATTCACATGCAGAGGGCATGGATACAGAGGGGAGGATGAACTGAACCATGAAGGTTGGGGCCACACCTGCTCCTCTAGTGTCTGGCGCCCTGCCTTCGGTGACATGTGATTCTCCCAGCCAACCCGGATCCTTTCCTACCTCTGATGCAATAGATTCCCCTTCAGATCAATCCTACCCACTTTACAGATCAACAAAGTAAGTCTCAAAATTTGGAGTGACTCTCTGAGAGTCTCACAGTGAATGCATGGCTGAGCTCAGATTCAGGCTTAGTCTGTGGGTTCCCAAGTTTCTCCACGCCGCAAGAGCAAAAACCCCAGAGCGGCGTCCATGAGATTGTCACTCCCTGAGGGTGATGTGCTGCCTGTGGGACACACTTAGCCATTCCTGTTTGTGAACACCAGCCGAGTCCCATCCTTGGAGGGCTTTGGGGAGAAGCTGGGAGCCTCACCTTGGCTTCAGGTATAGATATCTCAGGATGAGTGGATGGGGCTGTGTAAGGACATGTTGGGCAGCCAGCCAAGTCAGCGTGACGATGCCTGACCCTGTATTAGCTGTTCCACTCATACCATGGCATGGCTAAGGGCCACCACAGGCCCTCCCAGGGCCTCAGTGGCTCACTGTGCCTTGCCCCGGCCCTGTGTGTCTCCAGAGGTCTGGGATTTAGGTCAGTTCTGCTGTCTTCTCTGACACCTGTGTGTGCTGGCAGGGCAGGAGCTGGGCTTGGTGTGAATTGTAAACAGGAAGTACAGGGGTCACATGTCCAGGGTCAGGACCAGGTGTGGACTTGTTTGAAGGCAGGAGCTGGAGGACACCATGTGACCAGGCCGCGTCCAGCTGCACATAGTGGTGGAGCTTATTAATCCCCTCTCCCCCCATGGGCTCCCCAGATCCTGCCATCCCCCCACTTACTCCCCATCCTGTCCAGGCCCCAGCTTACCCCCACTTCAGGTCTCTCATTCATCCCCCTCAGACTGTCATTCCTCCATTTGATGCATAGCTGTGGAGGGCTTGCTGTGCATGGAGGAGGCAGCATGAACAAGGCAGATCCTGTTCCTGACCTCACGGAAGTCACAGCCTGATGGGAGGGAAGAGACTCATGCAAATGACAAATGAATTTCAGTGCATGGTGGCAACATAACCCAGCTGGGCGTGTTGTGGGGGGCAAGGAAGGCTTATCTGAGGAGAGGCATTTAAGGCAGACTGGGGTGGCTGTGCAGGCTTTGGATCCAGACCTAGGTTCCATCCCTCACTAGTGTGTGATATTGAGCAAGTTACTTAACCTCTCTGAGCCTTGGTTCTGTGAGACTGAGATCACATGACTTCATGGACTTGTTGTGAAGATTCTAAGAGATCAGTCAGGGTCAGTGAGAACCCACCCAACATATAGTAACTACTCATTTATAAAGAAAACACATGTTTAAGAGACAAGGTGGAAGAAGGCTGTTCTAGGCAGAGGGAACAGTACGTGCAAATGCTGTGAGGTGTAAAGGAACTGAGGAAGGTTTGGGAGCTTTGTGCTAGAGACTGATGACTTGAGGAGAATGCTTAAGCTGGGCATCAGGGAATCCTGGGCTCGGTGAGTGTGGTGGCCACACTGCAGAGGCAAGAGGGACCCCCACCTAAATTTTTGGATGTTTTGGATGTTGAGACTGATAATGCCACACACTGGCCAAGAGGGTATGGAAAGGCTTATGACTCACATGATGAGGCATTTAGGAGTGAGAGCAGGGCAGTCGCCCAAGCTTGTCTGAAAATGGCTTATGAGTGGGGAAGAAGCCCAGTATGCTTTTTACTGGGGTTGGGGTTGGGTGGGTGAGTGTTCTCACATGTGGGAGGGACGTGCGTAGTTTGGATCTCCCACTGGCACCAGAGGAGGGAGCACCAAGGCTTTCCTGCCAGCTTGCCTAGATATGGACGGGGAAGCTCAGTCATCAAAATATGGAGTCTGACTGTTACTCCAAGGAGGCAGACAAGTAGATGACTCCAGGTCCACGAAATGAGCTCCCTGCCAGGGGTCAGGGGCACGGTGCAGGGAGCCTCTGCTTCTCCCTAAGGAGGCTGCACAGGGAGGGGCTGTGTGGCTGCACCCCAGAGCAGGAGGAGTGCCCGTGGGCAGGCAGGGGAGGTAGGCACCCTTGTGGGCAGGGTCAGAGACCTATGACAGGAAGGCAAGCTTACAGGGGCGCTTGGAGAGGACCCTGGGAGGGATCAGACACCAGGTGACAGAGGGACCTGTCTGCCATACTGGGGAGAGTGACGTGCTTCTGGAGGCAGGGGCCAGCCATGGGACAAGAGGCTTGAACTGGGCTGTAGGAAGGTATGCCACTGTCCTCGGGGAATGGATAGTGGCCATGGCAGCAGGGACCCTGAGAGAGGCTGTTTCTGGCAATAATGGAAGTCACCGATGACAAGGACCTGAGATAGAGGCAGAGGGGTAGTACACTGGCACAAAATTGGTGGGATGGAAAGGCCCTCATGTTGGGTCAGCTGTGGAGGCATCGCATACAGCAGGGTTACCCAGCCCCCATGACACCTTTGCCCTGGGAACTCATGAACCCCTTCTTGGAAGAACGTTCTCAACTGCATCAAACACAGCACAGGATTACAAAGAAACCAATGATGTCGAGAGATTGTTAAAATAGGATCTCAAAATATTAAACTAAATTAAATCTTAAATAAATATTACCAAAATATTGTACAAATGGCGACATGAGAAATGATTCTCTATCAGTGCATTAAATAACAAGGTGGAGTGGTGGCCTGGGTGGTGACAGTGACTTCAGCGAGCACAGATCACACTTTGGGCTGTGTAATATCACTGCAGTTAGGACACGGAAATACCTGTGATTCTGCTCTCGACAGAGCCACAGTCGCTGCTCATACAACTGGGGATGGTGGCCTCTGCGCACAGTGGAAGCGAAGGCTAAATTTCAGTGAAAATAAAGATTTGCTTTTCTTACCCAAGTCCACGGAGCCCCCACACTCTATCCATGGGCACCCTGGGGTCCCAAGTTATGAGGTTTAGGGGGTGTTGTAAGCAAGGTCCTCACTAGCCTGCCTGCACCTGGAGCCCAGCCCCATCTTCCTGGGTGACCTGGGAAGTTTCTGGCCCATTCGTGCCTAACTGTCCCCACAGGGCTCTCATGAGGCCTGAATCACTCTGGGTTCTGAGCATATAGGAGCCTGGCATTTATGGGAGAGTGACTTCCGTGGGTGGGAAGAATGGAATGGGGATCCTTTCTTTGGAGAGATTGTGTTAGCTTCCTGAAGCTGCTGTAATACACCACAGACTGGGGGGCTTAAAACAACACAAACGTAGACATCTCACACTTTTGGAGGCTGGAAGTCTGCTGTCAGGGTATCAGCTGGGCTGCGCTACCTCCGAAGCTCCAGGAGAGGACTCTTCCTGCTTCTTCCCACGCCTGGGGGCTCCAGGAGTTCCTTTGCCTATGGTCTCATCCCTCCAGCCTCTGCCTGTCTTCACCGGGCTTCACCTGTGTGTGTCTGTCTTCTCTCCTTCTCTTCTAAGAACACTTGTCATTGAAATTAGGGCCCACCCTAATCCAAGATGAGTTCATCTCCAGACCGTTAACTTAATTACATCCACAAAGGCTTTTTTCAAATAAGGCTGTATTTGCAGGTTACGAGGGGACACATCTTTGGGGTAGGGGGCACCATCCAGCCCTCTATATGGGGTAAGGAGGAGGGAACCCAAGAGCTGAGTTGGGTCCCCTCAACTCAGAGTGAGGGGACCCAACTCACTCTGGTAGAGTGATGCCAGCCTTGGGGATAGCCAGGACCACCACATGGGTGGGCGCTCTGGGGAGCATCTCACCTGGAGAACTTGGGCTTCATTGGCCTAGAAGGTGGCAGTTGTGGTCACAGGAACAGGAAAGGTTACCCATGGACCCAGCAGGTATGAGGAGAGAAAGGACTGAGTTGGAAACCTTATGTGGGGGAATCTGCATCCAAGGGGTCAGTAGAGGGTCCACAGAGATGCTGGGAAGGAGCAGAACTTGAAGGGCTGTGTGTCCATGAAGACAAACAAGGAGGAAAGTTCTAGAAGGAGTCAGTCACACCACAGAGAAGGGTGCAAATGTCCACCAGCTCTGGCCATACATAAGGAGGCCGGGGACCCTATGAAAGGCCATTTTCCGGCATCCCCAGGTAGAGGTGGCCTCTTACCAGAGGAAATGTGCAGGGGCTGCAGGCTCTCCCACCCCACAGGCAGGGATCCCCTCTCTCACCATCTTTGAGGCCAGCAAGCCAGACTTCTTTCTCTCTCCTTCTCCATTTAGCCTCATCATCTATCATCAGTCCTCTAACAGGCTCAGGTCCATTTTAACCGATTTTCACCAGATAGAATGTACAGGGCAGGGCCCTTCAGGCCCCACTTGTTCCCCAAACAGTTCAGGGACCCAGCCTGGGCCCAGAGCCCCATGGGAAGATCTCAGATGGTGGGACTGAGGCCAGAGGAGGGCATGTGGAGGAGCCGGGAGTTGGCAGTGTCCAGTGCCACACGAGAGCACTGAGACACAGGGTGCCCGCACTGAGGAGAGAAGGGTGCAAGGCGGTCAGAGCCTGAGGACCAGCACTCCAGACAGGAAGCACAACAGGCGTTTGAGGAAAAGAAGCACAATGCCCAAGGTTAATCGGTTTGCAGGTCATCTGCGTAGGGCGGGAAAGTTGTTTTCTTGCCGGGTAGCATCCATAAAAGTCAGGGATCAGCATTGCAGGGTCAGAATAACGCTGCTTTTGTCCCGGAATAGCTCAAGGTTTCCGTTCATCTGGGAACCGGAGCTGAACAGGGCATCCCTGCTCTTGGCCTTATTGTTGGCCTTTTGCGTGTTTATCTCAGGGTGCAGAGTGTTGTCTCTCTTGCCTTCCATCCTCTTAGACCCCCACCCAACTTCAGAGTGCGATGTCACAATTGAGGCAGCCCCACATCCCTCTGCCTCTCAGGGCTGAAGCCGAGGTCCCTGGACCAAGTCCCCAGTGAGACCCACCTGATAAGACATTGGGGGCAAAAGACACAGAGAATGTGCACGAGTGGAGGTAAAGAAAAGAAGGCAACTCTCTAGGGAAAGAAGGCTATGAAGGGAGGAGAGGCACCGGCAGGAGCTGGCGTAGGACTTGGGGCCAAGGGCGCTTCCTTTGTTAACTGGATAGACTTGAGCACATGGACGGGCCCATGGGCATGATCCAAGGCCAGGGAGAGAGCTGAAGCAGCAGTGGCTGTGGAGGGGCCATCTCTCCTCCCTCCTCATCCTGCTGCAGTCCTGAGTGCAGCTCTCAGGAGTTTCACTCTCAGGAGAGGTGGCACCAGAAAGAATGGGAACTTGGGGACCCCAGGCCTCCACTGGATGGTGAGTAGAGTGGGGATGTGGCATTCTGGAAACAGCTTCCTCCTCACCCCTTTCTTTCCTGAACTTCTCTCTAAGAATTATGCAGCCAAGTCT
>NW_017731614.1:500640-546459 GCF_001890085.2 Hipposideros armiger | reverse complement strand
CTCTCTCTCTCTCTCTCTCTCTCTCTCTCTCTCTCTCTCACAGAGAGGGGGTTGGGGAGGGGTCCTTTATGGGGAAAAGCCCACAGATACGGACATTTGGAGGCCCCTGATTTCCTGAGAGTGAGGCTTGCACTCACTGCAGGAACCCCCCTCAAGTGTGAACATTGACCAAATAGCACTGCCATGTGTAGAAATCGCGTTCACCTCCACGTGGACATGGCCCACAAGCTATGTTTCGAACTCGTGTGCGGGGGTGGGGGGGGAGAAGCAGAAAGCCTCATGTGCCAGGAGCCACACCACAGTCACCACTGGGGCCTCACCACACCCCCATGGACAGCTAGCTGGGCTGTGGGGGTGGGGATGCTTGGCGATTGGCCAGAAGGCTCCACCCTGGCCTAGCTGCCTCATGCGCATTCACAGTAATCCCACGGATGTCAAGCACCTGCTGAGAGATAGGAATATCTTATGCCACTTTACAGAGGAGGAAACTGAGGCCTGAAGACCTTGAGTAAAATGTCCAAAACCACATTCAACTCAAGCAGTGTAGCTGCGCCTCCCTGCCCACGGTTACACCCAGCTGAGGCCGAGATGCCTGGATTCTTGGCCCAGCCCTGTCCAAGGTCACTCCCTTTGCTTGGCCCCTAAACGACAAGTTATAATGCTGCCCAGCTGGCCAGCCCGAGCCTGAGCTGGGGCAGAATCAGTCACGGGCAATTCTATTTTTAGGTGAGAAAGGTCTTTGAAGACAGTAAAGAAACAAAACAAAAACCAGTTTGGAAATAGACTGTCGGCTGGGGTCAGAAGCGTCATGCCCCCCGGTGGTAGTACTCAGGAACTGCATCTGCAGTCCAGGGGCTGTCTCCCCCAGGACTTGATTTTTAGACAAGGGCAGAGAATGCATCCTTTTCTGACAAAAACTTGCGACTGTGCGCCTTTGCTCCTGGGGTCAGCAGACAGTGAAGCAAGTAACAAGGCCTCTGTCTCGTGGTGGCCTGGTCACAGAGAATTGACCACGTCCCTTCCCCCAGGAGAGTCTTGGCGCTTATTGCTGCCAGAGCCAGTGACTGAGCCCATCCAAGCAGCGCATAAAGCAGCATGGGGATGACTTTCCTGTTAGTGTCCCCAGGAGCTGCTGGGCCTCCGTCTTCCCATCCTCTGGTCAGCCTTTAACCTGAGTCTTTGGAAGTGTGAACTACCACAGCAGCTTTGAGCTGTTTTTCTGTTCTGAATATATGATACACAGAGATCATTTTTAAAAGAAGCTATTTTTTAAAAGGTTTTGGAAATGAGTCTCCATCCCACCTCTAGCTACCGTTTCTCTCCCCAGAAGCGTGACTATTAGCAGTTTTTTGTTTGTCCTTTCATACCTATTCTTATCTAAGGCATATTTACATCTCCTTATGTGTTTTATTTGGCATTGAAACCTCTCCACTGTCACTCCATATCTCTAGGGGATGGGTCCATGTTAGGATGCACGGACGTGCTGCATTCATTCTGGTGACACTGCTGTGGATATGCCACAGTCCGTGTAACTGTTCCCCTAGTGACGGACAGCTAGGCTATCCCTGGCTTTTGCTGTTACAAAGCTCCAATGAAAGCCTGTGTCTGTGAGTGGGATGTGTCCCTGGAAGCGAAGTTAGTGAGGCCACAGGAATCAGGAAAGTGAGTTTTCGGTGTTGGTAGATGGTTCCAAATGGCCCTCGAAAGAGGCAACCCCTCACTCCCACCAAGGAGTGAGGTCCTTGTTTTCCCATGCCTTTGTGCCTTTGTGAGATTCGTGGAAAGTGACATCTTTTGTAGTTTTGCTTTTCTCTTACTCCAGAGGTTTTGAAATGCATGTTTAGGGGTCGGTCACCAGGCAGCAACTAGTTTCATTTCCCACAGGAAACTTCAAATCATTGGTCTGGGCAGAAGGATGAAAAGGGGCTGGGACAAGCCCTCCCCCCTTCAGGAGCAGAGTCTCTGTTCTGGTTGTCTGCTGGGGCATCGGAAAGCCACCCGAACTTAGTGGCCTGTGAATGAATAACCATTTTATTGTCTCGCATGGTTCTGTGGGTGACTGGACTCAGTTGGGCAGGTCTCCTGCAGGTGTGGCTTTCAATCTCGGTGTAGTTGAAGGCAGACTGCTGGGGATGGCATCACCTGGAGGCTCGGCTTGGGTGGTGACATGGCTGGGCGTCACTGTCCCTCCCTCTAGTCTCAGAGCCGACCCTGCTCCATGGGCCTCTCCACGGGACCTCTCCAGCTGAACTTCTCATTTGGTGGCTTAGGGCTCTCAGGAGAGCAAAAGCAGAGGCTGCCAGGGTATAGGCCAGGACTGGCACAGTGCCATCTCCACCTCATTCTACTGGTGACAGTGAGGCCCAATAGCCTGGATTTGAAGGGCAAGATATGGGGAAGTGATTCTTTGGGGGCCATCTTTGAACACTCGCTGCCACAGTCTAAGAGATGCTAGAATTCATGCTGAAAACATTTCAAATGTTTACTTTAGTCTTTCCCCTTGAATAGACATGCAGTTCATTTGGTAGCTAGGCATCCCATCTCTGATGTGAAGACTGCTGGCCTCTCCCCATTGATCCAGTCAGTATGATGTTTTCATTTTATTCCAGAGGCAAGTAGGAGGTGAAGAGATGGAAACGCCTGGAAGTAGGGAAATGTGGACGCCACTGTGCTCTGCTCTGTGCCCTTTTCCTGGATCCTCTAACCTCTTAGGGCCTCAGTCTCCAGATCTGCAGCACCAGCGTTCTGTGTGCCCCACTGGTGGTGGTGGTGGTGGTGGGGTTTGCTTCCCCCTCCCCCATGGCCCTCAGAGCTCTGGGCATGGGGCATGAAGTCAGCACTGCAGGCCTAGGGGTGGTGACATCAGCCTACCCAGAGCTCCTGTTCTCCCTATGAAACCTCAGGGTGACACCTGCCAACTCTGTCGCTTTATGAAACTCCTGACCCTAAGAAGCTTGAGTAAGGGTGAAGGGCAGTGTCCACCTCTGTGTGGCGGGCCCAGAGCACTGGCCTGGAGTCCATCAGACCAGTTCCCAAGTGCAGGTCTGCAACTGGGAGCATGTGACTTTGAGACTTGGTTTTGTCATCTGTAAAATGGAACATAAAATGGCGTAGCCCTTGTGGAAAACAGTCCTAGGTATATATACATATTACAAAGACTTGTACACAGGTGGCCATTGCAGCATTATTCATAATAGCAAAAGGTGGAAACCCAAATGTCCATCAATAGATGAATGGATAAACAAATGAAGTATTTGAACCATACTTTTGAACCATACCATTGAAATGAAGTATTTCAAGCCATAAAAAGGATTGAAGTCCTGACGTATGTTACATGGATGAGCCTTGAAGACATGCTGAGTAAAAGAAGCCAGACTCCCAAGATCACCTGTAGTCAGAGTCCCTTCCTATGAAATGTCCAGAATAGGCAAATCCGCAGAGACAGAGTAGTGTAGTCGTTGCCAGGACCTAGGGAGGGGGGTGGTGAGTGACTGCTAGTGGGTACCCAGGTGATGGAAACGCCTCAAATCAGGTAGTGGTAATGGCTGCACAACCTCATGAATGTACTAAAAGCCACTGAATTGTACACTTTTAAATGGTGAATTGATGGCATATGAATTATATCTGTTTTTTTAAAGAAGACAATCAGTCTTTCTTCCTAGGAGCAGGAGGATTAAAGGAGACACTACAGGAAGTGCCCGCACACAGAAAGGGCTCAGTAGGTGGTCCACGTCATGAGTATATTACATACACATTATATTAACTCAGGCTCATCTGTCCTTCCACCCCAGGGCCTAAAGGGTGCTCCAATTCCAGGGCCCAGGAAAAGCTTGGAATGGGGAGAAATTTCAAGGGAGGGCTTTGGCCCTGGGCTGAGTCTTTCTCGGCACCCAAACAAGAGGCTCAAGGCCCTGAGAAGTAAAGTGACTGGGGCCCCATTTCCCAGGGCCCTCCTGGTTTACACCAGCTGTCCCAGGCTCATTAGCAACTACACCTGGTTCACTGCCAGTGTGTGCTCCCTCAGGAAGGCTTCTCCTTGGGGGACGGCCCCCGTCAGGACAGATGGAAACACCCTCCCTGGACTATTGTCCATTCATTTGTCCAATTATATGTCCATCCACCTTTATGGCATTGTCCCATTCTACATCCCCATAGCAAGTGGAGACAGCCAAAAGGACCAGCTTGAGAAGTGTCCCGCTCTGAGGTCCTGGAAGAAGTTGCTAGCAGCCTCAGATAGAGGGGTTTGGTTTCCTCCAGGGTCCAGAGAGCGTGCCAGCCAGGCCTCAGGATGAGGAATGGAGCCAGCTTCTCCTGGAATCAGACAGGCCCACAGCAAGCGGCAGCTGGGGCTCGGCCCTCCAGGGGGGTGTGGGGATGCCCATGCATGGGCCTAATGAGGGGACAGGAAGGCTGTAGGGCAGGGGGCTGCTGGCCTAAGGGAGATGGGGGCACTTCAGAGAAGGGTCCTGGGCAGTGATGGGCCCCTCCTGAACTCAGGGCTTCACTGCTGTCTTACAGCCCTTCCGGGGCTGAAGCTGAGCGCTGATCAGCTGGCCCTGGTCTACAGTACGTTGGGGCTCTGCCTTGGCGCTATCATCTGCTGCTTTCTCCTGGCCATGGCCTGCTTCCTCAAGAGGAGGGGGGACCAGTTCTCCTGCCAGCGTCCCCCAGGGCCATGTCAGACCCGGGCCAAGTCCTCCAAGGGTGAGCATGAAACGGGGGTCCTTGCCCCCCCACTGCTTGTGGGACAAGCCGCCAGCCATCCCTCTGTCCTGGCACTGCCACTGCTTCTAAATGGTGAGCTGCTTCCTGGGAGAGGCCTGAGGCAAATCCCTGCAGTGTTTTTTAAGGTTTTATTGGGGAATTGGGAAAAGGGAACAGTGTTGGGGAATTGGGGAACAGCCAAGTTGTCCTTCAATCTTAGTTGTGGGTGGGCATAGCCCACCATCCCATGGGGGGGGGTGTCAAACCAGAAACCTTGTTGCTAAGAGCACACCCTCTACCCACTGAGCCATCCAGCCGCCCGTCGGCAGCTCAGAGCCGCTCAGCTCAAGGTGCCATGTTCAATCTTAGTTGCGGGTGGGCACAGCCCACCATCCCATGTGGGAGTCTAACCGGCAACTTTGTTGTTAGGAGCACGTGCTCCCACTAGCTAAGCCATCCTGCCACCTGTTGGCAGCTCAGCTCGGGCGCAGCTCACTGGCCCATGTGGGAATCAAACTAGCAACCCTGTTACTCAGAGGTCGCACTCATAACAAACTGAGCCACTCGGCTGGCCCAATCCCTGCAGTCTTTTTCCTATGTTGGTGAAATCAGGTTCAAATACAGGGAAGGAAGAGATGGGGCACCTAAGTAAGGGCAGGTGTAGGGTAACTGCCATGGGGTTGGCAGGGACCTGGGGGTGTGGGACTAAAACCGGGGGTGGTCTTCCAGGATTTGGGGGGCACAGGAAGAGTGTCAGTCAAGCTGTGAAAGCCTGCTCCTGCACAGGCTCCCCCAAGCAGGAGAGCTGGCATTGGCAGCCGGCTGGGTGGAGGAGGGCACGGCAGGGTGCAGAGAGGTTTCTGGTCTGCGAGCAGCATTTCATTCTTCCACAACCGGGTTGACTCTGGGTGCAGGGCGGAGGGGCGTCGGGACAAAGGCCAGCGCCCTCTCCCCTTCCCACACAGATCACTGGATGGAAGCTGGGAGCACGGTGGATGGGCCACCAGAGCCAGTGGAGACCTGCAGCTTCTGCTTCCCCGAGTGCAGGGTGCCCGCCCAGGAGAGTGCAGGCGCTCCAGGGACTCCCAGCCCTGCGTGTGCTGCGTGGTGCGGAAGCCCCGACCCCACAGTAGCTGGACAGCTCTGCGTGGGCCGCCCGGACAGCAGCCTCCAGGTCGTGTGCGCATCTGCCCAGGATGGGGGCCCAGCCATGTGAAACGGGGTGGGGAGGCAATGGTGAGAGAGATTGGGGAGAGCAAGAGAAAGGGGGAGAGAAAGGTGCCAGGGTAGCAGGCTAGCACTGCCCTTTACCTAGGTCTAGGTCGTCATCTAAACATCTAAAATAAAGTCACCTGTGCTTGGGGGACTCAGTCCCCAAGAGTCCGTCTATAGAAATAAAACCTTCCATGGTTACCCACTCCCTTCTGTCACCGGTTCTGGTCATGTCTTCCCCTGTGATGATTCTGGATCTTCTCACGCTGCAGCCCTTGGCTGAGGGATCCCAATACAACGTGGCCGCAGCCACAGCCCTCTGGTTTCCCAGGACCTACATGTTGGCTGTCCAGCAGGCTGGGGAGAGAGCTTGTTGACCTGTGGTGTCAGATGCAGTGGGTACACACTGGGACTCTGCTAAAAGGAAAAGCAAAGGAATGGCCCACAAGAGTGTATGCCTGTGGCCAACACCAGGAGAGCTAGAGCTGGGCTTCCTTACATTTCGTCTACAAAATAATTCCTCACCATGCCTCCTCAGGGAGGGCACGAATCACAGAGTGCATGCGTGTGTGCATGTGTAGCAGGGTGTGGAGTGGACAGGAGAGGGCAGGCAGGCTGAGCCCCAGGGGTGTTCTCGTTTGCACCCACCTTTGGCCGTCGAGCCACCAACCTGCACTAGCAGTTGCCTGTTTTACTTTCCCTTAACTCACCTTTTGTTCTACCCTACTTTAATCTTATGCTAAATTTTATGGACTCTGACTAACACTAAGCACCTCACAATTTTAGGTGTTACCTATATTTTACATTTTTATTAGCATTGAAATTTATATTTTAATAGCATTTAAACCTTAAATGCATAACGAATCTTAGAAGCGTTTTTGCAGTAAGATAAATACATGATTATGTAAATTAAAATTATTCATTCCGTGCTACCCAAGATTACCTTGCACACACCTGCACACGCTGAGGGTTCACATAACATACTGGGAGGTGTAGACAGGAAGCCCGATGCTGCTTCGTCTAATCACCGGCCATGGCTACCAGGCTGTATCTACTTCCCAGGGCTGCTGTACTAAAGTACCCCGCACTGCGCGGTTTAAACCACAGAATCTCACTGTCTTGCAGTTCTGGAGCTGAGCTATCTGAAATCCAGGTGACGGCAACACTAGTTCCCTGGGGGAAGGATCTGTTCCAGGCTGCTGTCCTTGGCCAGTCTTCTCCCAGTGTGACTGCATCAAACTGATTTCATTCTATAAGGACACCAGTCATTGGATCAGGCTTACCCTAATGGTCTCATTGTAACCTTATCACCTCTGTCAAGACTCTCTAAAGTCACATGCTGAGGTGCTGGCGTTAGGACTTCAACACATGAACGGTGGGGGACACAGTTCAGCCCCTAACACAGGCCGTCCCCAAGTCCACCCGTTTCATCTCTGTCTGCAGGTAAGCTGGATTTAAAGAGCGCCTGCCCAAGCGTGACATGTGTCTGACCCGCTGTAGTCAGCCTAACAGGCAAATGGAGACATGTCGGCTGTCATGTTTCCCACCACCATGCCCAGTGCAAGAAAACTTCTTGTCTTATTTCAGTTTTGACACTAAAACCCCGTAACCAGTAGATAGCAGCTGGATGCTGGCAACGTAATAGCACATTTGGGTTCTGCCACTGTGCCCCTTGGAATGCTAAGGCTTGTCTCAAAGGTGTGTCTTCTAGGCCTTCTGCAACTCTCAGATTCTGCTCACTGGAAGTCAGGAGCTGAGTGGGTGTTTCTAGTACAATGGGAAGAGCCAGGGTGCTGAGTGCCCAACTCCAGCTTCCATCTGACATAAGTAATCTGGGTTGTTATCAGTTTTTCAATTGCTCTTTTGTTTCTGTTTTTCTGTTTTTGAAAACAGGAATTCCTTGCTAAAAAGACAATCTGAGACACTAAATACTACACTCAATATTGTACTATTCACTTTATCTATGCTCTGTCTGTTGGTTCTCTCTCCTAAACATATTCTGGTTTCTGCCACTCGTCATAGCCTCTTGAGGCCGAGCTCCCGTCACTTCTCACCTGGGTGACTGCACCGGCCCCCACCGGCCTCCCTGTTTTTTCACCTTGTCCCCTAGTCCAGGGCTCAGCAGGCTTTTCTGAAAAGGACCAGGTAGTAGTCTCTTGGGTTTTGCTGACCACTCAGTGCCTGTGGCAACAACTGCACACTCCGTCATGTCGGCTGTGGTGTGCCAGCCAGCCTCAGACAAGTACACAAGCAAGATGACTGCTCTGACAAAACTGCTTAGGAAAACAGGTGGCAAGTCGAATTTGGACAGTGGGCCATAGCTTGTCAATCCCACCCAACTTCATGGCAACACTGATCTTTTTTTCCCTAGCTTTGTTGAGACATAATTGACATAGTACATTGTGTAAGTTTACACTGTTGATTGGATACATTTATAAAGTACAAAACGATTACCACCAGGCCATTAACTACCACCTCCATCCTGTCACATAATTACCATCTTTTTTGTGGTGAGAACATTTAAGATCAATTCACTTAGCAACTTTCAAGTATAATTAGCTATAATCACCACGCTGTACATCACATCTCCAGAATTTGTTAAATCTTCTAACTGGGAGTTTGCACCCTTTGACCAACATCTTCCCACTTCCCCCACCCCCAGCCCCTGGTAACCACCACTTTACTCTGTTTCTCCAAACACTTACCTTTTTATTTATGCCTCTTTAAAGTTTTTAATGGTTGTTTACAATATACATCTTTAATCACAGTCAACCCTCATAACACTTCACACAGAGTATAAGAAACATATTCCCAATTCCCTCCATCTTTTGTGGTTGTCATACATTTCACTTTTTACACATTCTATAAACTCACAATATATTGCTACTCTTTTTGCTTCAGAAATTCAATACCTTTTAGAGTGATTTAAAGTAAGAAAAACAATACCTTTTATATTTACCTTCATTTCTGGAAATCCTCATTTTTTATGTGTAGACCCAAGTCTCTGTCTGGTATGATACTCCTTCCATCTGAATTTTTATTTAATATCTCTTATAGTGCAAGTCTGCAGGATATAAATTCTCAGTTTGTATTTGAAAAGTCTTTCATTTTTGAAAGATTTTTTTTTTTTGGTATAGACTTTGGGGTTACCAGTTTTTTCCCTTTCAGCATTTTAAATGGCTGTGTAATTTCTGACAAGACAGCTGCTATAATTCTTATCTTTGTACCCCCGTAACCTGTGCCCTCAAACTTTTCTCTTTACCTTTTTTTAGCAGTTTGAGTATGTTGTGTCTAGGAGTTTTTATTTTGGTTAGGTTTGTTTTGTGATTTATCTTGCTTGGCATTCTCTGAGGTTTTTGGATCTGTAGCTTGATGTTTTTCATTAAAAAAATATATTGGGCATTATCTCTTCAAACTGTTTGATACTGTCCCATAACACTGATGCCCTGTTATTTTGGGTTTTTTCCATTCTTTTTTCTCTTTGTGTTTCAGCTTGGGTAAGTTCTGTTGACCTTCAAGTTCACTGCTTATTTCCTCAGTTGTGTTAGTTTACTGATGGGCCTATCGAAGGCATTCTCCATCTGTTACCATGCTTTTCTTCTAGCTCGATCACTGTTTGTGACTTGCTTATACTTCCACCTCTCTGCTGAAGTTCCCCATCTACTCATGTGGTGTTCCACATTTTCCATGACAGCCTTCAACTTATTAACCTGAATTATTTAAAATTTCCTGCCTAGTAATTTCAAAATCTGGGTCATCTCTAAGCCTGGCTGTTAACTGGTCTCTTGGCAATGGGTTGTTTTACTTTTTTGTATGTTTTGAAATTTTTTATTGATTGCGAGACCTGAGCAGAGACTGAAGTAGGAAGTGTTTATGCCTGGAAGTGGGTGGCCTTTTTCCTGCCAGGCTGTGTGAGGGGTGGAGTCAACTGGGTCGTGAGCAGAGCTTGGTTTGGGTTTTGTTGTTGCTGTGATCACCTCAGCGTTCAAACTCCTCTAGTGTGACCATGTTCTCAGGTGGGGAATGGGTTCCCGACATTCCTGCTGCACCCTCAGCTTGCTGACCTGGGTGGGGAGGCCATCAGCCGGCTCCATCTCAGCCTTGGGCAGGCCCTGTGCTCCTGGGCTGGAAGAGACTTCTGCAGTGGTCCTTCCCCGGGAGTTGGGGCCGGCTCGTGGCTCAGGCCCAGGACAGCTTCCTGCCCTCCACTGCACATAAGGGTTTTCCTTCCTGCCACCCTCACTGGGTTTTCACCTGTATTCTGAGGCCTACAAGTTTTTGCTGCTCTTTCCCCAGTAGCTTGTGGCCTTTGTTAGGGAGAATCTGAGTGGGCCTGTGTGTACCTCTCCCATCGTGGTTGCTCCCCTGCCCCAGGCCGTGCGGCACCCCTGAGGGAGGCACCCTCTGGTCTCCCACTGTGTGCATGGTATTTTTTTTTTTTTAATGAGGGTCCAGTGGAAGTCTATGGAGAACCTGCAAGTGGTGTCAACCCCGCTTGTCTGCAGTTCTCAGCTCTAGGCTCTCATGCTAACCCACACCCGGCCTTTAGCAGTTCATCAGCATAACTCCTCTTACCCCCTCGCATGGCCACTCTGCCTTCTTCCTTATGCTCGGCCACAGGGCCAGTGTTCACGTCACCCTTTCACATGCCTTCCTTAGGCTTCAGGCTCACTGGCTGCCTTGCCGCTTTACCACATGGATGTGATTCTGTAGATTATCTGGCTTTTTATTTCTAGGGGAGTGGTGAGCCTGTCTGGCTTTCCACTTCCTAGTTGGCAGCTGGAAGCCAACATTCTTAAACATTGATCACATCATGTCTTTTCACTGGTTAAAACCTTCCAGTGTGTTCCTGACACGAAATAATCTAACCTATTACAAGGGAAACCATCAATGTGGGCTGGACTCCACAGTGGCTGGGGCGAGCTCGCTTTGGCGACCTCTCAGCCTCAGGCTTCAAGGGCAGACACGCTGTTCCTTACACCTGGCAAGCTTCATCTCTGATAGCTCACGTTTGGTCTCTCCTTACTCAGGTCTCTGCTTGAAGGTGTCCTGAGTGGACCGCCTCCTCTGACCACCCTGAGTGAGAAGCCTGCCATTGCTGCTGTGCACTGGCTCCCTCACCCGTCTCTTCCACACACACTTACCACAATCTGACGTATACTGTCCCCCACCAGGCTGTACCCTCCCTGAGAACAGGACTTGGGTCTCTCTTATCCTCGTGTCCAGAACAGCGCTCGCAAGGTATGGGATTGCCAAAGAGTTGCTGAATGAATGAATTCAGGAGCCTGATCTGATCATTTCTAGTCTTTTCTAGTCTTAACGTTCTACAAAAAATCAACTTATTTACATTTCTTCCTCCTCTCCTAGCTACCAGCACTTAAATCCATTCATGGCTGACTGGTATCACCATCAGAAGCAGCACAGGAAGTATCTTTAGATTCATCCATGGGAGTTGGAGAGGACTTTTCAGACCACCCATGTTAACCTCCCTCTCTTCTCATCTAACAGACAAAGGGCCAGAGGGGCTCAGAGGGGAATCTCCAGTCCCAGGAGCACTATCAGTGAGCACGGAGCCCTAACTAGAACATTCATCTCACCTCTTAAACAGAGCTTTTCCCACTGTACCAAACTGGTTTCTATGGGGACAGGCCGACCCACTGAAGGAGACAGAATGAGGTCACATGGAGTTCTAGAGTCCCTATTAGTTTGCACGAATTTGTTGCATGAAGAATACTGTCTCCAACTTAAATGAGCTCCCACACTGGGATAAAGTGTGTAAGACTTGTCCAGGGTGGAGAGGAGGCTTTACAGAGACTAGCAGGACCAACAGGAGAGGAACAGCACCAAGATCGCAGAGCAGAGCAAACCAAATCTACTGAGTTGTTGGAAAAATCATGACGTATTTTTTCTGTTTTTCGTTGCAAAAATGTGTCATGACTTTTCCACCAACCCAATATATCCTCTCCTGCAGATGTTCATTCTCCATTTTAGAAATAGCTTCTGCTTGGGCTGGCCGAGTGGCGCGTTGGTTAAGAGCTGGCTTGGGATGCCAGAGGGCCCTGGTTCGGATCCCACATGAGGGCCAGTGACACTGCCCTCTACAGCTAAGATGCTGAACAACAGCTCAACCTGGAGCTGGGCTGCCATGAGTCGCCGCGATGGCATACGCTGCAGCCCCTGCTGCAGTGGGTTGCCATGGGCTACCGTGTGTAGCCAGCAGCCAGCGTGAGCGGCCAGCAGCCGCCGTGAGCGGCCGTCCAGAAGCCGGCGACTGATCTGCCTCGCCTGGGAAGAGCGCAATGATGGTGCCAACTTGGGCCAGTGAAGCAACGTCCTCCACAACTAGACTGAAGAACAAAAAAACGACAGCAACTTGTCTGTTCCCCTTCCCCAATTCCCCAGTGCTGTTCCCATCGTCCAATTCCCCAATAAAAAATTTAAAAAAATAGCATCTGCTTGCTTCTTGGACTTAGTGGAACCTGAACATCTGTTCACGCGACAACAGTTGAGCGTGCAGCCTGAGCATCCCATTACTGAGTACTGTCTGACTTGCTCAGCCTTAAGGTTGGGTGTGAACAGCAGCCATAGTGCGAATGGCACGTAAGAGACTGAGTTCGGACATGTCCAAGGTACAGTAAATGACATGAGCAGGTGGCTCGCTCTTCCCACAGACACCTGTTGCAATGGCATCAAGTGTTCCTTGTAGCCAGATGACTGAGGATGTTCCTATAGGACAGTGGTGAGAAAAGCCTGCCAGTGGAACTTGGAAGCAAACATCTGGTTACCTACCTTGTCTGGAGTGAGATGGGTCCAAAAGTGCTGAGCTACAACAATTTATAGGGAGTTGCTAAAAGCTTGGCTGGATGGTCAAGGACTTGGAATACGATTTAAAGATTAGTGATAAAATCTGGACAGGTACAGATCTCTCAAAATGGGCACAGGCTGTGAAGACACCCACGAGAATCCCTACAAAGGGTGCTCTTAAGGATCGGGGAAGCAAAATGGCATGCCTCGTGGGTGGAGTCTGCTTCCTTCCCATCATCAGGCTTGCTTGGTGGAGACTACACAGGCTCAATGTCACAGACTTGCCCTGACCAAGAATCACCAGGCTGACGAATGCAGCGTGTCTAACCGGCTAACAGTAGACTAGCACTGACTCCCTGGAATGGCATTTCCTAGGAGGACCAGCTAGCCACCTGGTGGCAGGTTCCATATGATGATCCTGGGCCTCTTCCATCATGGAGGGGGCAGATACTTGTATTCACTGGAATAAACCAATATTCTGGATATGGATTTGCCTGCTCTGTCAGCACCACCATCCACTATTTCAACATTCCATGTATTGATAGTTTCACTTCTGATCAGGGAATCCGATTCACAGCAGAGGCCATGCAGCACAGGGCTTGTGTCTGTAGAACTGTTCTTACTGCATCACCTCCACCTGGAAGCACTGAGCTTACTGAAGACTGTTATGGTGAAGGGATGGGGTTCTCCTCTCCTGGGATGACTTTTATGCTTTTAACCAGAGGCTATTATGTGGTGCAGACTCCCCCACAGCCAAGACATACTGGGTCCGAGGATCAAGGGGTGGGCATGAGACTGGTCCTTTTCAGCATTATTACACTTAATAACTCCATCACACATTTTTATTCCTTGGGCTTTGCTGACGTGAAGGTCTTAAGACACCAAAGGCAGCGCTTCCGCTGGGGAAGACAACCTTGGTTCTATTTAATTTGAAAAGACAGCTGCACAATGGGGCCAGGAGGACTAAGGCCGGAGCCCCAAGAAATTCTCTGGTGCCTCTTGGCGTTTCCATGTAAGAGAAGTAAAGGAACTTGCAACAATGGCATCCAAAAAAGGACACTTCAGAAATGAAGGTTTGGGTCAACCGGGTAAAGAGCAGCTAAGGTTCTGAGGGCAAGAGAAGTGTACAAGGGGGAATGGAAGAAGGATGTCACCTGCAGCCCTGGGGCCAATTACAGAATCAAGGGCAGCACAAAATGCCTATCTTCTCCTCGCTCATTTATTTTATACACTATTTTCTCATCATGTGAGGAGCTTGCTGCAGATGCATATCCCTGTACAACATTCTCAGGTCTTGGAATGAAAATCTGGCAGACTCCCACATTTAAAGAAGCCCCTCAGGTGACTTTTATGCATATCAAATTCTGAAGGCCCATGGTCGTCCTCAATCTAGGATACATCATCACCATGCCCATTAGAGGAAAACAGGGTCAAAGAAACTGCAGGTTAATCACAGAAAACGAGGCAGCGCGGGCTGCATGGATATTCCGGCACCCAGGGCTCTGCACTGGCACAAACCAAGGCTGCACCTCTGGCCCCTGCACTCGGCAGGGCTCCCATCTCAGCAAGACCCGCCCGGGGTGGCCGCAGCCTGGGGCCTCCTGTCCCCTGCACCTGTCTGGCTGCTCGTATAGGAAAGGCAGAGCTGGCCAGTTTTCAGAATAAAATGTACCTTTATTATGACATAGGAAAGACTACAAGCCATTAAGGGAGGGAGAAGAGTCAAACAGTTCCTCAAAATGACAGGTAAAAGAGGTGTAAACATCTTGGTAATTAATCCACAGCATGATCACTGGAATCTTCTTACAACTTTTACGTTAACAGCAAACGAAACAGTCACTTCAAAGCTTAAAACAGGGGCAGTTACACAAAGAAAGCATACACACCAAGCCAAACCATAAATGCTCGGGTTTATATGGTACAGGGGCTGCCGCAGAAGGTGAGTCCTGGACACTCTAGCACCAGACCGGAGAGGGGCCTTGTGGGCCCGAGGAAGGCACGGCCATGCAGCCCTCAGGCTACCCATTGGGCCCTGGCCCTGACCCACCACTCATCACACTGCTCGGAACCTACTCAGACATCTGAAGAGCGGAGGTCCACCATTTTCACTGTGAAGCGCTCAAGTGACAGTCAACAGCTCAGAAATACAGGTTATTTTAAATACGGTGGTGGGAGTGGGGTCACCCAATGATTCCTTAGTGGTCAAACAGACACACTAGGTAATGATCTGAACACCTACATGGGGTGGTTGTTGGCAAACAAGAAAACCATTTTCCTGGATCAGGAGCTTAAAAACAAAGAAAGAAATTCCCAAACCCATATGTAATACTTTGTTCCTAAGGAGGCAAATTCAAATGAGCACACCAACCACAGGGCATATGGCTGGCAGCGCAAGGAGGGGGCAAACATCACAGCAGCAGAACCACCCCCTTCCCACGCCACTAGTTCGTCCAGTCGGAGGGGAGTTTCTCGGTGGCAGATAGAGAGAGAGGTTAAGTGCTTATGTTATGGGCAAGTAAACCTGCCCCCCCCCCAAAAAAAAACTTTTAAGTTTTCTTTCCTGTAGAAATGTTAAGTATAGAAATGTTAAGTCTCCTCCCTAGTTTCTTAGTTCCTTAGCTCCTGGCTTTGATTACTCTTCTAATCAGTATCTGAATCATAGAAAATCTATTTTTCCTCATTCAGGGGCCTTGGGGATACAGACGATTCCCCAGCAAGATTGCCAGTAGCAACCAGAGAAGCCAACATGGTCTTCCAGGCAGATCTCAAGACCCCTTCCTCTCATTTGAGATCAGCTAGGGTGAGAGTTCTGTGAATCCCCCAATAGGCAGGGACAGCTCTACACCCCTGCCCAGCAGGAAGCAGATACAGAAGAAAAGACCTCCTGTCCCTCAGCTTCCCATAGAGATTTTATGGGGATCATGTCTCTCAAAAGGAAAACCAGGCAGGCAGTTAGAGGCAGGCATTGGGTCTCTGCATTCCTGCACTTCCAACACAACCCATACAATGCGACCCCCCAGGAGACCTCCCCTCTCCACCCCAAACTTCCTCTTTTCCCACCCTGCTGGGAAACAAATGGATACAAAATACCTACTCCACCTGCACAGATGAAGTAATAACCTCTTGTCAATCACAAGTGCCAATCAAGTGGTCCCATGCCCAGAGAGGAACAGCCCATTCTAGGGAAAAAGCGATAAAAACACCCAAGGCCTCCTTAGTCAGGGCCCTTGAGCCATTCTCTACTGCTCAGGCCGCTTCCATTTCTTTGAAGCGTACCTCTCGCTTCTAATAAACTGCTTTTTCACTACTTTGCCTCGGTATCTCATTCAATTCTTTGCTCAAGATGCCAAGGACCTGGACATCGCGCTGAGAAAGGCCGACTCTCCAGCAACACTTAGACCACCAACGCCAAAGGGAATAAAGAGAACTACTTTGGATACAAAAGTTTAAAACAATGTCTACAAAAGATAAACGTGGTTCCACTGTCTCTCCCAGTCATATTCTCAGAGCAGCTGAGCCCCGAACACAAGCAGAGGCAGGAAGGGGTATAGGTGAGGGACAGATCTGGGCAACAGGCTGGCCATACCACAGGTAATCTGCCAGAAATTACAAGGCCAATACATTTGCTTTGTCCCCACTCTGCATTTAGGACACTCCAGGATGGCCAGGGGGCCACCAGGCGGCAAATCACAGGAAGAGACTCCATGGCTAAGAACTCTGCAGGCCAACTTCAGTCAACTCTCCTTTCCATTCGATTCTTCCCTTATGAAAGACAATGCCTCTCTCTAGAAGAAATCTTTGTAGCAGATAGACAGACACACACACCTTGGACAAAGATGGCCATTTCTGAGAATCTGCACCCATCCATATTTCTCTGATAACACTTGCTATTTTAGTAGACTCTTTTTTTTTTTTTTTAGCTGAGCCATCCTGCCACCTGTTGGCAGCTCAGCAGCAGCTCAGCTCGGGCTGGACTGTTGCTCAGAGCTCAAACCTTTGAGCGAGCTCTTAACCAACTGAGCCACTCGGCCGGCCCAACACTTGCTATTTTAAAACCTATGTTCCTTAAATGCAGAAATATAACTGAGAATGAACTGAGCAAGTGCTTAAAAAACTATCACTATGCTGTACACTTGAAACTAATATAAAATAATATTGATATCAACTGACATTGAAAAAAAATTTTAAATACCTATCACTAGGGATTTTTCCATATATGATAATTCTGCAGTATGAATGTCTCTTTGCATATTCTAGCATTATCTATACTGAGTAGTAACTACTCAACTCCTGCTGTGACTACCCCATTTCCTAACTTCACTAGCTAATGAGCCAGATCTGGTCCACTGCCTGTTTTTGTATTGCCTGTCAGCTAGGAATGGTTTACACATTTCTAAATAGTGAAAAGAAAATTTTTTTCATGACATGAAAATTATATGAAATTCAAATTTCAGTGTCCATAAATAAAGTTTTATTGGAACACGGCTAGGCTCATTTGTTTAAGTATTATCTATGGCAAGAGACCACGTGGCCCACAAAGCCCTAATATATGTACCATGTGGCTCTTCATGAAAAAAGTTTGCTGACCCTGAAAAAGATGATTCTCCTCTTCTCCAGGCATGAATATTCCCGTTCAGATGCAGACTGGGCTCCTGGGACAAGCACAGCTGGTTTCACAAACTATATTAAAGCAACTTTCTCTCCCCTATGTTTCTGGGTTGCAATTTCTCAGAAATGGACAATCTAAGTTTGGGTTTGGATAGCTAGATGCATGCAAGAAATCTTACAAAGAACAATGTGTATCATTCCAGCTCCTCAATCAGCTCTTCCCACAAGTTCAATCAAAGTCACTTTTTCCTGCTACAATTTAAACTACACTGAATGTAAAGCAGAGCACTGAGCAATGTAACATAGTCTCCACTAGAAGCTACTCCAGCTTCAATCCGACATACTAGCTACCAAGCAGCAGCAGCGACAGGGGCAGCAGGTAGGACAGGAGGCCAAGAAGAAAATATGTGGAAGGGAAACAAGGAAACCACCAAGAAATGCTTTATTTTCTCAAAAGATGAACAAGATAGAGACAGTTATTAGCTGCAGCCTGATTCTCCTCTGCTGCATCCACAAGCTTTGACCAGGACACAGATGCTGGGGGGGGGGGGGGGGGGGGGGGGCGGAACAAAACAGCACCAAAAGCAAGAGTCACTCTCAAGAATAAAGGAAAAACTATCTAGATTTCAGTACAAACTCAATAATTCATTCACGTTACTATCATTACTTTTATGAAATTTACCACTGTGGAAAAAGAGAGGAAAAGGGACGGGGATAAGAAAATGCCTATTTCTAGAAAACCGAGGGAGAACACCCAGGCTGATATTTCCACATGCAGTTTGATGCTACGTTATCTGCAGAACAGACATGCTTGGAAACCCCAGTTAGTGTCTTCAGTTCCATAAGCTCTGGGGTGGGGTGGGGATGGGGGTTCTTGGTATTTGCTGACAAAACAGAAGCTACGAGTTCCATACTATACATATTCAATACTAACTCTCACGAAGACAAAGATCCTTGCAAAGTCCTCCATTCTTGCACAGTATCTTTGTCTTCTCTACTGCTTTAATGGACCCATAATTTTAACATGGGCTAGCGCCTTTTAACTGTCATGCAGCAGAACTGAAGCACCAGGGCAAGGCTGCTCCATGCTGTGGGGGTATCCCCATCCCAATCACCCACACATTTGCTTGAGGAGCAAAGGAGATACACTAGTGACACATCTACTCTGCCCCTTCCCATGCAGAATACACCCCTCATTTCATTTTTTCGGTTGTGCAGTTCCTCCTGGAGCCTCCTCCCACCCCAGGACTTGTCCATTCGAACCCCACAATCCTGGGCACCGACGGCTGCTGCCTTCCTTTGGGCCAGGCTGCAGAGGAGTCTGCTGCTCTCGGGGCACTTCTGTGTAGGTGGTGGTTATCAGGATGTCAGTGATCACTCTGTGGGGCTTGCCACCTCCTGCCTTCCCTGTTCTGACCAGCTGAGGGTAAGGCTACTCATATTCCAAGAACTGTTTGTGGTAGAACAGCAGGTATCTGAGGAGCAAAGACAGACGCATGTTTGTGTTTAAACTCACAAGAGGTCAGGCAAACCCAACCCTCCCCAGCCAATGACCCTGGCGCCACGGCCTTGGCACTCACCAGCCATGTGACTTCTTGGTTGCATGAGTCCTTAGCGAGGTAGCGGCAGTGTCCCCACCGAATGCCCAAGCCCCTGAGCCCATCCACCAGGACGCATGAATCCCGTCAGTCCCACCTCCCACACAGCTCCTGAACCTGGCCTCTGTCTGACTGCCACTGCCTGTGTCGGGCAATCTGGGGTAAGACTCCTGGAACAGATTCCGTCTAATACCCCCCTGCTCTGGCCTCCTCAGCCACAAGGCTGACCTCTCCAACACAACTCTTTACACAGACTCTCTCCCAAGAGGGCTTCCCCAAAGCTCAGAATACACCATCCACATGTGCCTCACAAACATGGCAGCTCATCCCTGGGGCCAGATCCTGCTGACTGTCTGAAGACTAAGGATTTGGCAGAGCTAAAGGTGGATGATAATGTGCCATGAAGGAAAAAAAAATGGAAAAATAAAGAGGAGCCACCAAAGCACCCATGTGTCAGCTCACACCATGACTAAAATAAATGACCACCACCACCACATTCCCTGTGTTAAGGCATTAATCAGTGTCCTGCCCAGGTACACTGTCTCGGGGTTGGCATCCTGTCCAGAACAAGCCTCGTCACTCCCACCACTGAAAGTAAACCTCCTTGAATGGAACCCAGAGCAGATGTGGCTCTGGATTCCATGTAATCGAACTGGAGAAACAAGCTGCCACCCCGACATACCCTTCGCTGTCTAGCACGTCTTCAATGCTGGCCTTGGTGATGATGGCATCGTCACATTTGAACCACTGGTCCTTGTGCTGCCGGATGAAGCTGGTATAGTGGCCACTCTCCAAGGTCCCTTGGTGGTTAACAACTGCAAACAAGGAGTATCTGGTTTGGGAGAAAAGGAGTGGGGAGAGACAGAGCAGGTCACTCAATTTTGTCACCAAGCAGTTGGAAGCCTGCATAGTGCGGTGTAGCGCACTGATTCCAAACAGTTAGTACCCTAGGAACCAAAGCTGGTGCACACAGGGTAAGAGCACACCTGTGTGGCCCCTCTCAGCTCTCAAGTTTCTTCGCTGGAACCACATTTAGTGGAAGTGGTGAGAGCAAGTGGTGTTGGGAGATACCGTAACCATTCTCTCCTTTCATTCTTTCTGCCACATCAACGGTAAGAAGGATGGCAAAGAAAAGAGCAGAGGCCTCGTACCAATGCCAGTGAAGGCAGATGCTGGGCTGCCTGACCCTCAGTCACACAGAGGCCAGGAGACAGGGGTGAGTCTCCTATAACAGGAGGCAGTATTTATGATAAAGGTGTGAAAAGTCCTTTCCTAATATAAGGCTTATGTATTTTCAACATAGCTTAGTGGACAGAAAGCAGGCCAGTGGCCAAAGCAATGAGCTCTGCCACTGCCACTTGAATATGCAGCCTTCTCCTCAGGAATGCAGCTGGGGCATCCCTGCAAGTCCTGCCAGGAGCCCCAGGACACCCCCAAAGGGCACCACTTACTTGTTATCATTATTAAGACTATCCGCAGGCTGTTGGTACTGCCCATTCATCCTGCTTTCTTTGCTGTGACATACAAAAGCAAAACTCAGCATCATTTACAATAATTAACCAAAAATTAATGGTTAGATGACAACAGTAATATTATTGGGGGCCTACTATTCCAGACATTGTGCTGGATCCATTTTATGTACACTTTCTAGTTCTTCAACAATTCTTTTTAGGCAGATACTATCCATCTCCACGTTACGGTGAGGAAATCGAGGCACAGGCTGGGGAGTGCACTGCTGAGAGCACACGTACCGCACGGTGTGGAGCCTGCCCAGACCTATGTAGCACACCTCCTGGTAGAGAACGGAATCCACTCTGAGTCCTTCCAAGGAGACAGGCCTGCCAACACCTTTCTGCCTGAAGCCACCAAGTCTGTGGTAATTTGTTACAGTGCCCCCCCGGAAACTAACATGTGTCCAATATATTAGTAAGTGTTGAGTTTTGGGAAGGAGGGTAAATTTCATGTGGTCTATGACATAAAGATTTGAAGACAAGAGAAATGGAATGTACTCCTGCAAAATCAACTACTTTTATCTGTATCCCAAAATCAATTCCATCAGCTAAAATGAGGCCTTCTTATTGTGACACTACCTTGATGACTATTGGGGTCTGAAAGGTGATAAAGGATTGCTTGGGAAAACCCAAAGCTAAAACAGGACATCTGAGGAAAAACAACCCATTAAACTAAAATGTGTCTTGGGTTAAGATCAGGTAATAATTTGGTTTTTGCAGGTACGGTTATATCAATGTTCTACCAACTGCCTCATCAGGGAGTCGGTGCCAATCACTGACCCCTCCTGACACTGGACACAGCTGGACAAACCCTTCCATACCTGGACGCCATGAAGGGGGTCATGTCCAGTTCCAGGGGGAAGGACACGTATGTGGTAATCTTCCGCCTAAGTTTGGCTGAGTGTTCAAATCGCTGCAAAAATGGGGGAGACAGGGAAGAGGGATGAGACTGTAACGGGCTTCTCTGTGCACACCCCAAAGTAGGCTTTTCATTCACTTTCTGATCACCTCCTGGCCATGTCTGGAGCTTACAGATTCAATAACACAATAGCAATCCCTAGAAATCTAATTTATGGGGTTCAAGTCTTGAAATGATGTGATTGTTCAGAGTGATAAAGTACAAAAAATATAACAAGCCTAGCAAAGTGCAAGATAGTAGAGAACAAGTACTGGTAACCTCTGGAAGAAAAAACAAACACACTGCCTCTTTCACTAGATACAAGACATTCCTTTGACTAGATCAGGGGCCACCAATGCCAGAAAGCAAGCTAGGAATGTTTTTTTTTTTCTTTTAACATTTTTAAAGGGTCATAAAATAAAACAAAGAAAAATATGAAACAGATCATATGGCTACAAACCCTAAAATACTTACTACCTGGCCCTTTTACAAGAGCTTGCTGACCCCTGGACAGGGGTCAGCAAACTTTTGAGACAGAAGAGCCACCCAGGGGTCAGCAAACTGTGGCTCATAAGCTGTGGCTCTAAAGTAAAATTGAAAATGAAAATAAAACTATCATAGTTCCATTTATAAAATTTTTACAGTTTATTATTCACATAATGATGATTATGTAAAAATATATTATGGCTCTCAAATTTTTTAAATTGTTGTGAGGGACAGGATTGGCTCTTCCAGGGGTTGGCAAACTTTTGAGATGGAACGTACCCAAAGCGCCGCATGTGGCTTGTGAGCCGTCATTTGCCGACCCCTGGACTAAATCATTATGCTAAGCATCTCTGTTTGCTTTTAAGTAAAAGAAAAACAGAACATTTGGGGGGAGAATGGAAGAATTTAGGTAGAAGTAGTAAAACCTTAATAATCCCCACCTCCAGAAGAGCAACTCCCATCCTATTTTCATGACACAGTCATCACTTTTTGTTCACAACAGACCTCTCTCGGCAACAGAAGACAGGGAGTTACCACTTATTTCCCCCTTGTTTCTTTAGCGTTCCTTACAGTCACTGCCATTATAAAATGTACTCTTTATGTCAAACCCACAGGCTGTAAGTTGTACTGGGGACTAAAAATTGAGTCTGCCACCAAATTTTTTTCTGGGAAACTTACTTTGAGATGAAAACAGGCTACAATTGGCAGTTTCTTCATGGTGAGCTGTTTAGTAGACTCCTGGTAGCTATGGCAGCCACTGCATTTGATCTTGGCACTGCTTCCCAAGTGCTCTGGTCTAGTAAATCTACAAGGCATTTAAAAAATACATTTTTAAGAGAAAAGGATGTAAGAGGTAAGAGAGGGAAAAGAGTTATTCTATCACTGTCAGTAGATTAATTTCCTTACTGAAAATATACATACAGGGGCCGGCCGAGTGGCACGATGGTTAAGAACTGGCTTGTGACGCCAGAGGGCCCCGGTTTGGATCCCACATATGAGGGCCAGTGACACTGCCCTCCGCAGCTAAGATGCTGAACAACAGCTCAACCTGGAGCTGGGCTGCCGTGAGTCGCTGGCGACAGCGTAGGCTGCAGCCCCTGTGGCAGTGGGTTGCCATGGGCTACCGTGTGTAGCCAGCAGCCAGCGTGAGTGGCCAGCAGCCGCCTTGAGCGGCCGGTCCAGAAGCCGGAGACTGATCTGCCTCGCCCGGGAAGAGCGCAATGAAGGTGCCAACTTGGGCCAGTGAAGCAACGTCCTCCACAACTAGACTGAAGAACAAAACGAAAACAACTTGTCTGTTCCCCTTCCCCCAATTCCCCAGCACTGTTCCCATCCCCGTAATTCCTCAATAACAAATCTTTAAAAAAGAAAATATACATACAGTTAGGGGTATTTATAATTTCACAAAGAAAAAACTGAAACTACCTTCTTCACCTTCTCTCCTTATCACTTTAAAAAATACTTACCTTACATTTTTTAAATGAAAAGTCTGGTGAAATACTATTAATTTTCTAACTACTATTAATACCCAGCAATCAAATTTGTCCCAGAAAAATGAAAACTTGCGTTCACACAAAAACTGTACACAAATGTTTTTAGCAGCTTTATTTGTAATAGCAAACAAACAAAAAACCCCCAAAAAACTGGGAGCGACGCAGATGTCCTTCAACGGGCGAGTGGTTAAACAAACTGGTACGTGACACCACGGAATACTAGTCAGCAATAAAAAGGAATAGACTATTGACACACCAGGTTCCATGTTGTATGATTCCATCAAAGTAACATTCCTGAAAGGTGGAATTCATAGACATGGAGACCAGATCTGTGGCTGCCGGGGGTGAAGGAGGCAGGAGGTGTGGCTGTGAGGGCTCCTGCCAGGAGGGAAGTGCCCACATCTTGTCTGCATCGATGGCAGTGTCCTGGCTGTGACACGGGACTGTCATTTTACAAGTTACCACTGAGGGAAACTGGGTGAAGGATACACAGGTTCTCCATGGATTACTTCTTACTGCATGGGAAGCTACAATTATCTCAAAATTTAAAAGTTTAATTTAAAAAATGAGACATTTGGCAAAATGGTAACTTTGTAACAATGAAGATAGATCATGAGATAGAAAGGCTGCACCAGAGAGATCGACAAGCATTTCTGGCACAGGTGGTATCTACCAAAGATAAAAACCCATGAAACACGTTTCAATACAGTTTACGCCAAACTTTTAAAGTTTAAAGCGGAGAAACAGAAAATTCGATATTTTCTCAACCAGGTCTGGAAATCCCTGTTTATTTTCCTTTGGAAATTCTGCCATCTCACCTCAGGCAGCCCGAGGCCCCCCTGTGCAGAGCTGACCCCCTGCCTGCTCGTAAGGCGTCCAGGAATGGACCTGTGAGGAGAACAGTTACATCTCATGAAAGAGGGAGGATTAACAAGGCAACCTAGCACGTTCACTGCAACCTGCGAGAATCAGCCCACACGCCATCGACAAGGTCCGGAGTGTGGGAAATTCTGTGGACAAATGACCAAGGAAAGAAAGGGGAGGAAGTTGATGCCTGTATTTAAAGAGATTCAGGTGACCAATCAACCAAATGTCATGTGTACACCTAGTCTGACTCCTGATTTGAACAAACTGTAAAAAACACTAAAAGAAAAAACAATCAGGGCAGTTTGGGCATGGACTGGCTGCTCAAAATCAACAGCAGGTGGGAAGAGCGTACCCAAGTTAACAGTGAGGACTTTGGGTTACACATTAGCTAGCGCTGCCACAACATTACTCCGTTATCCACTTTCCAACTCAAAACACGGTTCTGTCCCACTCCAAGCATACTACTCAGGGACCAGCGGCAGCGACCGCTTCCCTAACATCTCAGCAAGCTTGCAACAGCAGGAACCAGTACTCAGATCTGTGTCACCATTCAGCAGAGGACTGTGCACAGAGAAAAACATTTCATTTTAGAACTGAAGTCCAATGCCAAGCGCAGCTAAAACTGGGTGGAGGACTCTGCCGCCCCTCAAGCATTCCAAGTGCTAAGCAAGGCACAGATGGTAGAAAGCAGGTGCCCGAGGCAACAAACTTTCAAGTGAAAAGGAACACTTCCTTCAAGGAGCCCCAAGTGCCTTCCTCCACAGTGAACAGGTGACACAGCCTCGAGATCTGCTTCAGGAACTCCTTTCAGACAGGTTCAAGCTTCCTAAAGTGCAATCTGGGGCTGTAAATACTTTAATTACCCTCGAATTGTGATTCACATGCTTTAGCCAATTATATTTCCATTATTAACTATTATCGATTTGGCAATTGGTCAATAAACACACCACTACTCATGATGATATATATACATTTTCAAAACTTGACACCAATGCAGTGCAAAATGCTCAGCAGTCAAGTCATCTTTGGATGTTTTCTGTTTACTCTTCCAGAAGTTCCTAATAATGTCATTTTTCTTTCCATGTTCAGTGACCACAAGCTGAAGTATACTTGCCCCCAAATCACTGTCATCTCAAACTATGCTAACTTCCTACCACAAAAGCTGCTTCAGACCCCAAAAAAACATGCTGAACAAGCCCCACAACATCAGACATGAAGAGAATTTGACTTCAAATTCAGTTATAAATACAGAAATTAGGGGAGGAAAATGGAGCCCAATTCACATACCTTTTCAGGTATCCACCCACGCCTCCCTTCCCCCATGTGGGGTGTTTCCAACCCCAGCAGGGGCAGGGCCCACCTTTTATCATGGAAGGCAACCACAAAAGCCAGCATTTGCTCTGCGCACCCCCTACCCCCCCAGCTATGAAGGCACTGACCCAGGCTTAGCCAGCTGCATGCTCCTCACAGGGACTTTGTATCTGGAAGTACTCTCAAGAAGCAGATGTGGGGAGACCTGTTTTTGCAGGAGCAGCACTCTGACTGCACTGGGGCAGCCAGGCAGCGGTGGGACGTGTGTTGCTGGTTCTTGGTCCTCCCACGGTTACCGCCTACTCACTGCCGGGTTCTCTTAGCCTTCCCATGGATTCTGTGAGCTACCCGACTTCCTTGCCTGTCTAAGCTCACCAGTCAGTGTCTGCCATTTACAACCTTGCATGAATTCTGACAGGGTCAAGGCAGATGCCCAACAGCACGTTAGTGCCCTGAGGACAGAAATAGTCTGAGGCAGTCTCCTCCTCTGAGCGCGTTGTATTTCATTCCCGATTGAGAAAATACAACATACAAACGTAAATGAACTGAAATAGCAATGAGGCAACAAAGATCAAAGGGCACACCATGGGGCCCATACAACAAGGTGGGGCCACGGAAACCCCAGGGAGGCAACAGGCTTCGCGGAGCTCTGCCCTGTTACTAGGGCAGCGTTCACGGTTCCACGAAGTCTGTCTCCTCCACAAAGGGTCCAAGGAGCACAGGTGAGCATCCATGCAGGAGCTGTGGACAGTGACAGTGCCCACTACCACTGCAGTTCTCACCCTCACTGAGACACCCGAACACCCGGAGGGTCTATAGCTACACATCACATGTGCCTTAAGTTTCCTCCACCAGCTCTGGGATCTACCCTCAATGTAACTTGAAAGGGACCCTGATGATAAAAACTGGACACCAACGGACCCCACCGTGTCTCAGCCACTTCGGCCCTAACTAAGACAGCTTCCCAAGCAGTTTACAGTGTCCCTCGTTACCTGCTTTGTGGGCACAATTTTATTAAAATTTACCACGAAATTTAATTTTGTTGTAAATACTCTCTTGAAAAAATTTTCTTTTGGTTTTGATTATTTATATGCTTGTCTTCCAAATTACAAATCTGATACCTCATTTACAACTGGATCTATCAGTATAACAAAGTAAATGCATTTTAAAACTTTAAACATGCACTTCTGGGCCTGCTGACTATGCAGCAAGGCAAAAATCAAGAAGCATATCCGTCTCCATGTGGAGTGCTTCCGCCAACCAGGGAGTTGTCTGCAGTGGCCTTGAACTAATGCGAGCAAAAGAAAATAAAGGTTGTAAAACACTACACTCAACTAAAATTAAGTTTAGAAGGGTTTCTGGCCTCACCACAATTGTACGTATCAGCTATGTA
Source organism: Hipposideros armiger (assembly GCF_001890085.2). Taxonomy (NCBI): domain Eukaryota; kingdom Metazoa; phylum Chordata; class Mammalia; order Chiroptera; family Hipposideridae; genus Hipposideros; species Hipposideros armiger. Next base: position 519,574 of record NW_017731614.1, on the reverse strand, counting down.
AATACACTTTATAGCAACTACATCCTAAACCTTATCACTTGTCTAAATCGATGATGTAGTAAATGCCTGGATGTACACAGGAGTTTAAAGGCACCCAGGACATCACAGATATGTTTTTAATCACCTGCAGTGGGACGGGCCAGCTCTTTTAGTGCCATCTCTGGCATAGGTTATTAGCCACACAAGGTGAGGTAACTTTCACTTTTGCTGTTAATTTACATGGGGGGTGGGGTAGAATAGTAGCTGTGATACAGACATCCTACAGCGCAAAGCTAGGTGGACAGAATAGCCAGTCGCCTTGCAAAAATGTGACAAATCAGTATGAGCCACGGGGCACCAACTGTAGCTATGTGTAGGTTGTCATATCATTTCTCATGTTCTCCACTAGACTTGTAAAAGAAAATACTACTGGGAACCTGGGTGGTCCTGAATTTATTAGGCCTTTACTCTGATCAATCACTACTCTGAACAGACTAAGGCAAGGAGAGACCACTGCCTGCAAGGAAAAACCTTTACTTTTCTACAGAAGTGCTAGCAGGTTTCTCACCTTCTCAAGCAGTCCGTAAGCGTAGTGGTTCCTGATATGTGGCTTTCCCCGTTCACCACGCTGCCCTCACTCCCAGGGCTCAGGGGCCAGAACGGGGTGGAAGAGCCAGGCAGATCCAAACTGATGTCCCAGAATGGGTCTATTGTGGTCGAGACTCCACTAGAAGCAAAAGAAGACAGAAACAGAACTGACAACCACACACAGCTTCTGAGGTACCACCTCATGAGTGTATCTCAACCTTCTTTCACAGCTCTGCCCTTTTATCCAAATGACATCCCAGGTCAGAAAAAGGTATGCTCACACCCAACACATCCTGGGCTCTCAAGGCTCTAGGGACTGACGGCGTGTAAACCACTTCAGGCAAAGGCTGCTCCTAAAGCAATGGTTTACAAGCCCGGAAGATCAGTGCAATCACTTCGGGACTTTTTTCAATGGATTTACCTCAGCAGCATCTGGGAACTGCTGAACCTGGGTAATAACTCAGACCTCCAAGCATGTGCCACACACTAAGCATGCACTGACAGGGCCCAGATCCCGAACTGAACAGCAGCTCTATCTAATGAAGCCAATTTTGTCTGGGAGATTTATTCTAAAATATACAAACACGAAACTCCCAGACTGAGACATTTACTACAGAAATTTCCATAGAATGTATACCCAAGAAATCACCTGCTGAGGGAGTCCAGCAGTCCAGGGCCAATGAGGCAGCTATTTTAAAGCCGTGGTCTAAACTGCTTAGAGTGATGGCCCGTGATGATATGTGCTACTTAACAGAAAACTGCACTATGACACAGGCAAACTGACTCTTTTCCAATATCTGATTTATCCTATAAAATCTGGTAATCCATTATAGGTTCTGAAATTTTAGTGGATGACTAGGGTTTTAAAAAAAGTTGAAGTGAAATAAACACCATGGGAGTACACTGAAGGTGAATGAAAGGGTTCTTCTAACCTTAACACCAATGTACTCTCCCACTGGAAATGAAAGCTTTGGGCTCTGAGCACAGAACACAAACCTGTGAAGAATTCAGGGACACTACTTTGAAGAAAATGGAAAGGAATCTGTGAAATAATTAAAAACTGACACACTTTGGAGCATGTCTGTTGAGTATCTGCCATATGAGACCCAGTCCGTGACGGGGGCTCTTTGTTTAGCTCCTGGTGGCAGGGGCCCTCAGGAAAGCAAACATGTGGCAGGGAGCTTAAGGCACTCACTGCTGGATGTGGGCAGTGACAGACGGCCTCAACATGAAGCCTTGCACCCCCAGTGGGGACACTGCCCTGATGACCTTCATATCAGGGTGAACTTTTTCTTTTTCTTGCATCTTTCCTATTGGAGCTATTTTATCCCAATACTCGCCACCAGCCGTTTAAACAGAACTGCTTCCCATCGGGCTGTGCTGCAGATGCTCCACTGTGAGACTCGCTCTACTGACACATCACGAAGAAAGCGTGACTACATCATGTTCCCAGCGTCTACACATTTTAAAAACTTCTCAGAACACAGCAGTCTGCAGGTTGAAACTGTGCCATGCTGATAGTAGGCCGCACCCAGGGCAGTCTTCTCTCTGACAGAACCTGGGCTCCCTCATTATGGTCTGGCTGGCGTGACCCAGAAAGCACTGGCATTCCAGAACACTTGGTGTCCCGCCGGAAGCCCCCACTTACTGGCAGACCTGGCAGGTGACGTCCGACTGCAGCCCGCCTGTGAAGATCTGGTCTATGATGCAGTTGCAGTGGTTGGGGTTGTTGGCCTTCTTCCCATTATCATCACCTGGGGAGACTGGAGCTGTGATTCCCATCTGTACCCACCCCCCACCCCCTAAAGTCAGCAAGTTTCCAAGAGCCACAGACCCAAGGGGTGAGCCATTCACCCACAGAAGCATCATGGAAGCTGAGGTGTCGACACTCTCACAAGGGCCTATGAAGACACTTATCATTCAAACAACACACCTGGCAGGGAAAGTGAGAACGACCCAGCCAGTTTGTTTTATTTTCTCTTTTCTTCTTCTCCACTCCCTAAGAAGATATCCTTAGCTTCTATGTTGGCACCAGAATGTATCAAATGCCCAGTAAATGGGAAAAGGTACTGATTCCTTTTGCATTTCCAGAATCACTGAAAAGACTTTTCTAGTGAGGTGGCCCAACCTACGAGGTGTGATCAAATAATACGGTGAATTTTAAAAGAAAATTTATTACAGTGAAACACACACTGCCATCAATCCCCCTCAATATATTCCCCCTCGCGGGCCGGCCGAGTGGCGCATTGGTTAGGAGTTGGCTTGGGACACCAGCTCTGAGCAGCAGCGCCCCGGTTCAGATCCCGCCTGAGGGCCAGTGACGCTGCGCCCTCTACAGCTAAGATGGTGAACAACAGCTCAACCTGGAGCTGGGCTGCCATGAGTTGCCAGCAATGGCGTAGGTTGCAGCCCCTGCTGCAGTGGGTTGCCATGAGCTACCGTGAATGGCCGGCAGCCAGCGTGAGCTGCCAAGAGCCGCCATCCAGTGGCCAGAAACCGATCTGCCTCACTCGGGAAGAGTGCAATGATAATACCAACATGGGCCAGTGAAGTGACGTCCTCCACAACTAGACTGAAGAACAAAAGGACAGCAACTTGTCTGTTCCCCTTCCCCAATTCACCAATGCTGTTACACTCCCCCAGTCCCCCAATAAAATCTTTAAAAAAAAACCACTCCCCCTTGCTTCGAACACACTGATCCCATCGTTCTTGCCACTTTCTGAAGTAGTTCTGGAAATCCTCTTTTGTGAGTGTCTTTAGTTGCTTTGTCTTGGCTGCCTCGATATCATGAATCGATTCACAACATTTACCTTTCTTGTTCATTTTGACTTTGGGGAAGAGCCAGTAGTCGCATGGTGCCAGATCGGGTGAATAAGGTGGATGAGGACACACCGTAATGTTTTTGACAGAAGTTACCGTACCAGAAGCCATGTGTGACACGGAGCCTTTCCACTGTGATCACAAAATGCAGTGAATGCTGGTGCCGAGTGCCATCCAATGGAAAGGCTCTTCAATATGGAAGCAGCATGTCGAACCCTCAGTAACAGTGTTCAAAACAAGCTTCAACTTGTTCAGTGCAATCAGTCGGGTGTGAGATACGGTTGAGAAAAGGTGTGTTTTAAAGTGTGCAGTAAATCATCCTCCGCCATGACAACGCTCCATGTCACACACAGCTTCTGGTGCAGCCATTTCTGTCCAATAAAAGCACTATGGTGTGTCCTCATCCACCTTATTCAGTGGATCTGGCACCGTGCAACTTCTGGTTCTTTCCCAAAGTCAAAATGATTCAGGACATTGAGGCAGCCATGACAGCACAACTAAAGACATTCACGAAAGAGGACTTCCAGAACTGCTTCAGAAAGTGGCAAGAACGATGGGATAAGTGTTCAAAGCAGGGGTGTGTGGGGGGGTAGTTAACGGCAATTTGCCTTTTACTGTAATGTAATACACTTTTTTAATGTAAACATTCACCGTATTGTTTGATCACACCACGTACTGTGGGTTGAATACTCCCAGGGAAGTCTCTACTCGCACTCCCTGGACTACATGTGTCCTTACTTCAGAGAGTGTCCCTGCAGGACTCCCGCTTGTCTGTTTTTCTCATCAGTTCCCACATTCTGGGGCTTCAGGAACCACTGTTTTCCAGTCAGTTGTATCTAGGTAAGTACAATTCCCATCCTCCCTAGTTCAATACAAGTCTTGTTTACAGTTGACCCTTGAACAATGTAGGTTTGAACTGTGCAGGACCACTTACATGCAGATGTTTTTCAATTGACCTCACAGTTCAAACGTACATTGTTCAAGGGTCAACTGATGGTTGGACCCGAGTATATGGAGGGCTAACTTTAATTATACCCAGAATTTTGACTGTGCCTCTACGTTGTTCAAGGGTCAACTGTGTATGTAATTTGTGTGTAGATATATGAATATAAAACTTATATGGTGAAATATAATATTCATATATATCCTATATACATTCTATAAAACTGTCATTCAACTAGACATGGAAATAAGAGTGTGTGTGTCCATCTGTATATGAATTATGTATCAAAAAAGTTAAATATTACACAGGAATAAAGGGTGGCCACAGCCTTCTGATAGTAGTTGCCTGGAGAGATTAGGGAGAAAATGCCACCCAGAAAGATCTCAAATTCATTTATGGGGCAAAAATGTTAGGGTACGGGAAAATACATACAGGAAGGCACCAAGAAAAACAGGCCAAAAGATACCTGAAGGTATCTGGTATTGTCTACATACAAAAACAACACGTAGGCACGTGCACAGGGGGCCTGCTAAGTGGCCTCCCCCACATGCTGTGAACTAGCGACCCTGAGGAATTCAGGATTCAGAAAAATTCTGACGACTGTGTTTCTAAGAAGAGCCTTACATTTCTCCCCAGACACTTCAAAAGGAATTAGAGAATAGATACAACGGTTTCTTCATTTTTCCTGTCATATGAACATTTTAACAGCAATGCACTTTCAAACAGAGGTCTCTTAATTATTTTCAAGTGCCTGGAGTAACAACTTAATCTTTCACATGGCTCTTTTTTGTTTGTATATTATGCTTTATACTAGTATGTTATGCTTTATACTAGGAAACTAAACCTTACCTAAGCTGTTAAGCAACTCTGATTTGATTCCTAGGGCAAGCATTAAAAGGATCGTGTGTATGTTTTCATAAGAGAAAAATTTAGATACAAAAAAATCTGGAACCCACAGCCATGACAATTGATCAGAACAAGCTGTCTTATTTCAAGTTTGGCTTGTCTCTGAGCTGTCATCTCAGATTCCACAGGGCATTTGTGAGAGCAGCCAGCCCAATGACCCGAGAGACTTAAAGGCAGCAGCATGAAGGCGGTTCAACAAAGTGACCTGGAGAAACAGGACTTTGTTCTTGAAGGACCTCAATGGAAGGGGAAAGCGGCCAGTAGGATATCACCTGTAACTAGCCGTACCAGCCTAGAGGCCACAGGTAACCAGGTAACTTGTGACCTGAACATACTTCACTTACACTTGAGAGTACGCTTCTGAACCAGCAGTGTCACCTAGGAACAACAACTCCTGAGCTCACTTCAGGCCCACCAAACAGAAGGGCCGACTGTGTGCTTTAAGGAGTCGTCCAGGTGATTCTGAACCACACTCATCCCTCAGTTGATGCCTATTGTCAGTTATAGGTCAGCACAGGGCCTTCAAACTGTGAGCCCCACACAGGGAAGGGCAGGGGAGGGGACCACTGTGCCCCTTACTCAGTCCTCATCTGCCTTTGAGCCCTAGGAGCTGCTGCCCGCTGCCCCTCCCATATACCATCTAAACCCACACATTCTGAGAAGCCTGTTATGGGAGGAGTCAAGCTCCAGGGGGTTCCTGAAAGAGACAAAAAGAAAAGGCCCTTGGTTGAAAAATGAACCTGCCTCAGGGCCGCGAAAGTACTGGCCAGTGTGCAGGCTCAGCTCTGTGTTCCTAGTCTCTGGCTGCTCTAGAGTAATGATGGCCTTTTGGAGACTCCCCAGGGGAAGGCGATAGTTTTGATCGTTGGGCTGAGTTTCAAGCACATTCAGAAGCTTTTGGCCTGACACAGCCGTGTCAACCCAGAGGAGCTGCAGGTGAGGCCCTCACACATCAGGCCAAGGAGAAGCCAGCAGTAGAGGACTCAAGGCAAAGGCCCATCAAGGACAGAGAGCTCACTGTTCACTGTTACAGGCTGTACAAGACAAACTGCTACCCTGCTCCACTCCCGGAAAGGTCAGAGGACAACACTGGAAACTATTTCCCCCCTCGTAAAACAAACCATGAAAAATCTGAGATAATTATAGTGTTTATCTTACTGGAGAAAACCTACGATTATAACACAGACCTGGTATCGTTGTCAGGCGTGCACACACTGCCCTCCCACCCCCACGCATGCGCTCTGAGGGTGCAGGCACGCACCTTTACAGTGCCGGTGCAGGACGTCCAGGGCTGCAATGAGGAACTCGTGGGCATCCTGCTGCTCGTAGCCTGCCAGGTGCCGGGCGTGAGTCCACACCAGGTGCAGCAACTTGTACGGGATGTGGGGAGACCGGTGCCCAGAGTAAAACTACTCAGAGAGAAGGCAAACAAAATCGCTTGTCAGGACTAAATGCCACATGCTGAACACAAAGACACACGTAGAAGTTGGACTCACTGGGCTTTCTGAGTTTGCGTATTGTCTTCCCCGTTCCCACCATCTAGTTTTCTACGATAGTCCTAGATGATGAATTATGACATGCATCTGTCAAGAGAAATAGATCTATACACTAAAAGGTGAAGTCCGCTCTTTGTAAATTATACTGTAATAAACCCAAACCTATATTAATTTATCACCCAATAGTGCCCAGTAAAAAAGGCCGAAATCCATGTGTAGAAGTGACACACCTACCCATTAGTTTTGCAGCTGCACCTGCCTTTCTTTGGGCCCAACGATTTTATTAGGTTTGCTCACTGCTGTGACCCTGATAGTTACTGGCCTGCTGGGGATGAAGAAAAGGGATCAGGCTAGACCAGATGTAGGCCAATTTTTTCTGATAAGGGTAAGGTAGTCGATGATTCCGGCTTTGCAGGCCAGGTGGTCTCTGTCACAGTAGCTCAACCAGGCCTCACCTCCTCCAGGCAGTGCAAAAGCAGCCAGTGCACAATGTGTGGGCGAGCGGGCATGGCTGGATTGCCATCAGAGGTTATTGACGGAACAGACCAGGCCAAGTCTGCGGGGGCCCCTGTGCTGGACACCTCAAGTATGCCCAGGACCTCTCAGCAACCTACGGGGCAGGTAGCAGCCCCGTTTTGTGCTCGGGATGGCTGAGCTGTTTCAGCTCTAAAAGGCTTTTCTGAGGTCACCAAGCTGAGTGCAGCGAGTCCAGCCCAAGGACGTCTGAGCTGTGTCATGCTGTCAGTGTTGGTTAGGATGGTCATGACAGGACAGACACAACCCAACCAGGGGAGCAGAATTTGATGCTCGGGACAGAGGGTCACAAAAGCAGACGTGTGAATCACTCAGGAAGGTCCACCAACAGAAAAGAAGATCCACTCTCCTTGAGAACAAACAGGGAAGTGGCACGTGCACATTAACACACCTAGTGAGTGCAGACGGCAAACAACAGGAAAGGGCGAACCCCACAGGATTCACAAACACTATCCACCAGCTATGCCACTCTCTTTCTCACCCTCTAAGTCAGCTGCGTGCCTCGAAAAACAAGGCCAGTAGTCTTCTAACAGTTCTTTTTGGAAAAAATGTGTGTCTTCCATAATAAATGCACACAGCATATATTTACTCACTATGTAAGGTTTTAGAAATTTGCCCTCCTTTATTATGCTGTAGTCAACCTTATTTTATTTTACTTAAAAAGGGGGAGAAACATAGTTACAGAAATGTTCCACTGCAAAAGTAAACAGTGCTCACCTCCTGAAAGAGGGATGACATCTCACAGACCAGACAGGAGCTGGGGCTCTGCATTTCACACCTGTGCCTATCAGACAGGAAGAAGTCCCGCAGGAGCGGTGTGTGGGTGAGGGCCTGGACGATGCAGTTCATGAAGCACGTGTTCCCAAGGTTGATGAGCCCTCGCAGACCTGGGAAGGAGGCAGAGAAGAGAGTGGGGTGACGTGGCACTGACCTAGAGGTACCACTGAACCGCAACAGAATCACATTGGTTCCTCTACATTTATGTGTCCACTTTCTTTTATTCATTCATTCAAGAAGAAAAGAGCAAGAAGAAATATAATACTGTCCTGATTTTTATGCAACTTTTATATAAACTACACTGAGGAATGTTCTCACCACCACCCCTCCCCTGGTCCCCCACCTGAGCCATTGCAAGTTTTGATAAAATTATCAACTGGACAGGTCAAAATGGAGCCTCTCTAACAACAAACAAAAATAGCTTTAAACAAAAGTTTTAAAAATGTCTTCCTTCAAGTCTTGGGAAACCCACAGAACAGGCTCACACATGTATTTTGCTCCCTGAAGATTGCTGTACGCAGTCTCAACCTGGTGAAAATAAACTTGAGCCTTTTTACACCAGTGGACTCTACGGGACAGGGACTACTTCCACCCATCACTGCACCCCAAGCCTATTGCAGGTCCCCACAGAGAACCAGGGGCTCAAGAAGTGGCTGCTAAGCAAATAGATGAATGAGTTATTCAGAGGCTTAGAGTACTATGTCAGGAAACCCAGTTTGACATCTACTAATTTTAAGAGGAATAAACCTAACTAGGAATGAAAACAGACCACCACTGCGAGCACTGTCACCCACCTACCTATGGTGCAGTTAGAGGTGATCTTTCGCCTTTTTGGGTTGTGTTTCAGCAGCTCAAGCTCACGTTTGGTTGGTTCCCAAGTTGAAAACTTCTCTCCAACACCTAAGCAGATGAAAGACAATTCCAGGTGCTGATAGCTAAATTTTCAACAAGTGTATTTATAAATGAAAATGGTGGTAATATACTATTTACCAGGTTGTACTTCAAAGAGGGACATCTGTAACACAAGGTCTTTCTAAAACCCTATTGTGCTGTGACATGCTAAACAGAACACTTACAGAGATTGTGCTGTGAATAAGCTGTTTCCTACAAGAAGGAAAGCAGTATCTCCAAGTAAAGCTACCCTGACTCTAATGCCAAGATGGTTGTGTTTTTCACAGCCTTTAATCCTTGAGTAGAGAGAGATTGTCGCATCAGCACCAATGGGAAATACTTGGCAACTTAGATGAAGAGTTCTTTGTTGAATGAGTAAAACTGACAGATAGAAAAATGCATTTCTTGAAATGTATTTTGAAAAATATATCTTGTTGAGCAGCTGTACCCATAAGAGATTTAAACCAAAGACAATAATGCTATAACTGCTAATAAGTGTCACATTTCATCCTAATACACACCCTAGTCACTCTGAGGTACTTGTTCCATGGTACCTAAAATTTCTGCATAATTTAATAAACTTTAATAGAACAGCATCTGACAGGTGGAACTGTAGATTTTAGGAGAATTCTACTTTACTCTGGCACACACATTTCTTAGCCCTGTGATCTAGTGTTCTGCACAAAGAAACAGTATACTCAGACTCATGGAAATGTTACTAAATGTTTGAGGGGGAAAAGAACAGAAGTTGAAGTTAAAGTGGCTGTTCTCCAGAAAAGATTTGTTAAACACAAACAGTTCTCATCACCGAGAGTACCTGTTTCTATCCTTCCTTTCTCAAACCAAAAAAAACCCAAAAAACAAACAAACAAAAAAAGGGAGTTGTTTTTAAAGCAGAACAATTAAGGCAAAAATCTGTAAAACAGATGCTAGGTTATATGTTCTCTTTGTAAACAGTGCTGGTTCTGCTAGTTGAGAGATGCTCAACAGTCAGGTGGGAGAAACTATACCTATCACTGTCATAACAGCATGAGCACATATGGAAATAAAAACTGAACAAAAAAGGAAAAAAAATCAGGGAAGCCAAAAATACATGAACGATAAAGAAAGGGGTTGTGTGACGTTTGTATAGACCCGGAGAAGGCAGCATGTGTGCGGATGGAAGTGACAGCAAATAAGAAACCACAGTGGTCCCATGGCCACTGAGGCACTTCACAGGAGAGGGAAACCCTAAACCAGGTGCTAAGGTGGTAGATTATCACATTTTCCACCTGGAAATCTTCCTTCTGTTGACACAGATTAAACATAACCTGAACAGTTAAAGAGATTCTATAATAATGTAATCAGAAAACAGTCTGCCTTCCTGGAAGGAACCAGTACATACATTTTAATATTACTGAGGGGACTGCTTTCTGGAATACTGGAGAGCTGAGGGCAAACAATGCTTCAGGGACCAGATGGGGACGCGGCCTTGCTGGAGCTGTACCTACAAACATGCCCTTAAATGGGAGAACATTAGTGTTGGTGCATTCTTTCTTTTTTTTTTTAGATTTTTTTTTTATTGGGGAATTGGGGGGATGGGAACAGTNTATGCCAAAAGATCCTTCTTTCAATTTAATCCTCTCAATTGCCCCAAAAGGTACTGAGTTCATTTAGCTCACCACTAGCTCCATGGAAGAAAACTTGGCCCACAACCGCAATTACCAAAACCTGTGAGCTACTTGGGTGGTCACCACCTACAGCCGTAGGAGCATCTGTTCTCCCCCAACACTGACAAGCACCCAACCCCAGCTTCATCCCCATTCCAGGCCAGCAACTCACACCCTACTTGCCCTGAACCTGGATATAGTTTTAAATTTGATAATCCAGGTTGTCTAACCACAACAAATTTAGAAGCAATAAATAGACAGAGAAGGACAGGAATCAGAGCAAAATATAGGAACAAGTAAAAGGAACAGTTTATACTGCTAAGAACTAGATCCCAGTAGTCATGAGCACAGTAGTGAACAAGTCTTGGATGCACACCACACAAAAACGCCCCTTTTCTAGCGCAGTATAACAATCCCACTTATTTAAACTATAAATCCCCTGCAGGTCCCCAGGTTGAATTTCTAACCTCTGAGATGATACCACCAACAGTACGGAATTTGCTTCTGTCTAAACGGCGATGGGCAGAGATGAAGGAAGGTATAAAACAGGGTATTGGGGGAAGGGAAGGTTAACACTGAAAGGACCTCTGGATACAGCTGGCAACACAAACATTACATCCTACCTGCTGAATGCCTGCTAGACACTAGTGCCCAGGTCTTTCAGACAATTTATCCCATTCAATCCTCACCCCCCACGAGGAAGCTTTTGAGCCCTTCTGCCACATAAAGACACTTACTGAGTGTGCACGCTTGTGACACTGCTAGAACCTGCCCAACTCCAAGAGTTGCGCTCTTCCCTGGCGAGGCAGATCAGTCGCCGGCTTCTGGGCGGCCGCTCACTGCGGCTGCTGGCCGCTCACGCTGGCTGCTTGTTACGTACGGTAGCCCATGGCAACCCACTGCCACAGGGGCTGCAGCCTACGCTGTTGCCGGCGACTCATGGTAGCCCAGCTCCAGGTTGAGCTGTTGTTCAGCATCTTAGCTGTGGAGGGCAGTGTCACTGGCCCTCATATGTGGGATCGGAATCGGGGCCCTCTGGCATCCCAAGCCAGTTTTTAACCATCGCGCCACTCGGCCGGCCCTGCACATTCTTTCTTAAGCCCAACAGAGCCCCTCCCAGCAGCCACGGGCCTGTGGGAGATTGGGGCAGGGGACAGCTCCAGGAAGCCGTGGGAAGCGGTACCTACACAGCTAGTCCTCTAACCTGCCTGTCCTGGATCCTAGGCTGGCTCCACAGGGAGCCTACAGGAGGGAGTAAGCAGGTTTGTGGGGGCTCTTCCTACCTTCACCTATCTCCCTACACTGACTCTCTTCCTAGATATTGGTCTTTCTCTTGGTGACTTTTGCCCTTGACAGACATAAGGAAACACAGGACTTAAGAAACAAATCAGGCATATAAATCTCAGCAAAACCAAACCTTGCATTTTCCAAGCTTTCCGTTGCTCCTCTTTGGCAATGATTTCCATGTCTCTGTCGTATATGTAGTCCTGACACAAAAAGCAGTAGATACCTCCATACATAAGCTCTATGGCTAAAGAAACAAAGGAGGGAAGAGAGACAAAATGTAATTAAAAACAAAAAGGTAATGCTGCAGAACACAAATTAGACATGTACATTTTTAAGACGTTGGACCATTTGTACCATTTCCCTACTCTTATTACAAAAGGATTTCCTCCCTCTTCAGGTAGCTTATCCTACACAGAAGAAGTATGTATCTTTTCTCTGGAAGCTCACACAAAGGAATCTGAGTGAGAACGAGGTGCCACATCCATATTTTACAAAAGACACAATAGTCAAGTATCGGGGAACTCTGCCTTTTCTCTGAAACAGCGATATTCAAAACAAGGGGAAACTTCACGGAGTCTTATCAGTCCATCAGGATACTTGGCCTGACATACAGTTAACTATGTTTTACTACATCTAGAATTCCTGGTACTATTATAAAAAAGGAGCGCAATAGTTACTTGCCAATCTTTCTGCAAGAATAGCAGTAAATTATCCTCTGACCAGATAACCTTGACTTTTTGACAAGCCAAGATCTACGTCAAGTAGCTACACAGAATCCTGACCCATCCACAGTCCTGGTCAGTGTCTTTTCCCTCTGGTTACTCAATGTAAGAAGCGGTCACACTTGCTGCTCTGTCCTTCCATGGGACGGGGCAGTCTGCTCATCCACAGCTGATGAGCACTATCAGAGTCATTAGCTTTCCTTCCAAAAAGGCCAGGTAGCTCACTGTCACAATCTGAGCCCCAAATTCCAAGCAGCCATTCTGCAAATGCTTGCTATAAGTTATCAGTTCCAAATAAGATGTGTCCAACTAGACACATTTCATCTCTACTACCTTAAATTTAAAAAATTTAAAAAAAACCCACCACAACAAACATCCTAAAATTTGAAGTAAATTATAAAATGAAGTGAGGAATAGACTTTGTTGTGTGAATTTTCACGCTTTCCTTAATATGAACTAGCACATGTCACCTAGAAATTCATGTTTCCATTATAATTGCAGCTATTGCAAACAGCACAATACTGAGGTGCTTGCCTGTGTCTGTAATAAAATAACTGGCGCATGAACACATCATATAAGAGAGCTTTGGTTTGCCTTAAATCAAAAAAAGATTAAGAAAAAAAATAGACATACTATTTACGTCAATCTCAGCTTTATCATTTGCTATGTGCACTGCTTATATGGAGCTTTAAGGGACACGGATTAAAGCACTGATTTTATCAACTTGTGGAATGCCATTTTCAATTAAGGCTTTTTAGGCTAATGTTTTCAAGAAAGCACAAGATTACAGAAGTATTTTTTTAAAAGGCCTAAAAATATCTTTAACTGGAATTGATAGGCTCACATGAAGTATTTTCCAAAACAGGTTCTCTGGCTTATACCTTTTGAAAGTGATTTTCTGAAGGATATTCTAACAACCTCACAATCATTTCACAGCAGACACTATTGTGAAGGAGGAAAGTATTTAATGAGCACACTCAGAAATATAAGAGCAGAATTTTGCTTTATGATAACTTCCAAAATGTTATGAGTTTAAATTTGTAAGTATATGAAAGGTAAATGTATCTTGATACCACACAGTGTTGTTAGCCTTTTCATGAATTTGCATTGTTGAGAACAATGAACTCCATTACTGAAAGCAATAAAAATCACCTAGGTACACCCAACTCCATTTTGACATCAATAACCTAATACGTACTGCATTTAAGAGCTTTCTTTGCAAATTTTTGTCTAATCTATTCCCAACCATGTTTTTCACAGGGAAATTGAGGCTCTGATATTCCACTAAAGAAAAAGCATTTTTCAAAGAAAGTTAGCTGAATATAAGTCACCAGAATTTATCATTTAAGGTTGCACAAAATATTAACACCAACTTAAATGCCATAAGGCAAGGTGGGTACAATAATCCATTTGAGTTCAGTTTATCTCTTTCATTCCCCCTGTCGAGTTTCACAAGGAGGACACAAATTATTTTAGAGAAAATAAGTGGACTTCTGGAAGAGTAGAACTGCACATCTAAATTCCAAGGACACAAAGTCAAGGGCACTGACTACTGCCAATGCCCAGTGAGACCTCGGGAGAGCAAGCCCCTTACCCAGATTGTGCCGTTTCGACTTCGCATGTTCGTGAATATGTTTCTTTGTGAAACAGCCGAAGAAGACACAGTGGAGGCAAGAGTGAAGCCTGTTCAGGTGGATACCACAAACATGACAGATGCACGACTTTGCCTGAAATGCAGAGAAGAGCATTAAAAACCAGCAAGTGGTATGACAGGAGTTCCCAGAGAAAAACGGTCGAGCAAGGTGATCTATCCACAAGAGGCATAGATATGGGAGGGAAGAAAAGGGAATTTCGTCTCAGAGTCTTATTATGCCAAAAGATCCTTCTTTCAATTTAATCCTCTCAATTGCCCCAAAAGGTACTGAGTTCATTTAGCTCACCACTAGCTCCATGGAAGAAAACTTGGCCCACAACCGCAATTACCAAAACCTGTGAGCTACTTGGGTGGTCACCACCTACAGCCGTAGGAGCATCTGTTCTCCCCCAACACTGACAAGCACCCAACCCCAGCTTCATCCCCATTCCAGGCCAGCAACTCACACCCTACTTGCCCTGAACCTGGATATAGTTTTAAATTTGATAATCCAGGTTGTCTAACCACAACAAATTTAGAAGCAATAAATAGACAGAGAAGGACAGGAATCAGAGCAAAATATAGGAACAAGTAAAAGGAACAGTTTATACTGCTAAGAACTAGATCCCAGTAGTCATGAGCACAGTAGTGAACAAGTCTTGGATGCACACCACACAAAAACGCCCCTTTTCTAGCGCAGTATAACAATCCCACTTATTTAAACTATAAATCCCCTGCAGGTCCCCAGGTTGAATTTCTAACCTCTGAGATGATACCACCAACAGTACGGAATTTGCTTCTGTCTAAACGGCGATGGGCAGAGATGAAGGAAGGTATAAAACAGGGTATTGGGGGAAGGGAAGGTTAACACTGAAAGGACCTCTGGATACAGCTGGCAACACAAACATTACATCCTACCTGCTGAATGCCTGCTAGACACTAGTGCCCAGGTCTTTCAGACAATTTATCCCATTCAATCCTCACCCCCCACGAGGAAGCTTTTGAGCCCTTCTGCCACATAAAGACACTTACTGAGTGTGCACGCTTGTGACACTGCTAGAACCTGCCCAACTCCAAGAGCCCACACTCCCCACTCAGCCAAAGGCTGTCCCTGCTGAGCTTTGCTCTGCACACATGGATCAAGGCAAGTGCCAAGCCCGGCAGTGATAGGCTGAGCCTTCACCTGTAATGGGAGGTAGGGCCTGGGGAGCAGTCTCAGACCTGTATTTACATAATGCACAGGGATACCAATAGCTTCTGTAGCCTCAAGAAAAGGCAGAATCGGAGGGGGAGGAGTTGGGCAGCGAGGGTGTGTAGAGGTCTACTCCATAAAGATGAGACCGTCCTGAGCTGAAGCACTAGCAGGAGACAAGCTAGAACTGTGCACAGACACTGCCGTGAAATCACAGATGCGCCTTGACATCAGATCCTCAGAAGGCAGACCCAACATGAGTTCGTGAGAAGAAGTCCTCCTAGCAACCGAGGGTTTAATAAGCCCCACATGTGATTCTGATGCTCTCATTCTAGAGCCACAGCTTGGAAGAATGTCAGCATGCCAGGTCCATCATCTTTCAACTCCATGGACAATTTTATCTCTGGAAACATAAATCTGATCATTAAATGGTAGTTACTTATTCTTTCCGAACAATCTGAAGAGGTTATCTCTGCAAACCTCATAAGGTTTAGCCCCAGTATAGGACTTTTCAACAGCAGTACAATGGATATTGGGGGCCTGACAATTCTGTGTGTGTCGGGGGCGGGGGGCCCCAGATACCGTGCATTGTAGGATGTTTAGCAGCATCCCTGGCCTCTGCCCGCTAAATCACAGTGGCGCCCTCCTCCCAGGCAAGAACCAATGCTCTAATGTAATGCCACAAGGATGCTGAGACTTAAAGAACTTCTAAAATGTTGTAATAGTGGAAATAGCAGATGTATCATCTATTTACTCTTCCAGTGATAGTTCAAAGGAATTAACTATAATTGCTTTCAGTAATAGAGGGGAAATTTTAAAATTACAAATACTGTTATATTTGATGTATAACAAATGATGTTTCCAAGGACCATAGAAAATTTCATTCCTTTAGTTATAAAAACTGTTAGGAACAGAATCCTGGAGATTCTTTATTATAACCACAAGCTAGAATTTATTTACTGTTCAGAAACTACAGGTGTAAAGAAATGGAAAGATTAAGAGATGCTCTTTATTTGTATCACTTTATTATTAAAACTCTTTTCCATTTTAATCACTATTTTAAAGGCATGACCATGCCTTTTGAAAAAATTCCTCAACAAGCTTATTAATAAACAAATAAACCCACCCCCATACATAGGTATATAACACAAAGGAATTAAAGTCTAACATTACCTTGAAAATATAAACTCATCATGATTCTTAGCAGGATAAGTACACAATTGTAACATGTAACAATATTATTTTCTCTTAAAACACAAAAAATGTTTTAAACAGACGCAAATCAAGCCCTGAATTTTAAACTGTATCACCTATTCTTTTGCAGAATCTCATGAAAGAAAAATCTGCCTAAAGAAAAAGTGCTTCAAGAATTTTGGCAGCACAAAAAGGAACTGTAGTAATTAAACAGAGAGAGGCAGGTGTCAGAATGGCTGTCATCAATAAATCAACAAACAAGTCTTGGTTAGGATGTGGAGAAAAGGGAACCCTCGTGCACTGTTGGTGGGATTGCAGATTGGTGCAGCCACTATAGAAATTAGTATGGAGGTATCTCAAAATACTGGAAATGGGACTACCTTAAGACCCCGCAATTCCATTTCCGGTATTTATCTGAAGAAATCCAAAACACTAACTCAAAAAAAATATATGCTCCCCTGTGTTTACTGCAGCGCTATTCACAATAGCCAAGATATGGAAACAGAAATGCCCATCAACAGATGATTGGATAAAGAAACTGTGGTACATTTATACAATGGAGTGTTACTCTGATATAAAAAAAGAATAAAATCCTACCATTTGCAAGGACACGAATGGACCTAGAGGATATTATGCTAAGTGAAAGAAGTCAGACTGGGAAAGACAAAGACCATATGATCTCACTTATATGTGGAATTTAAAGAACAGAATAAATTAACAAACAAAACAGAAATTGACTCATAGATACAGAGAACAAACTGATGGTTGCTAGAAAGGAGGGAGGTGGGCAGGTGAGGAAGGTGAAAGGATTAGGAAGTACAAATTGGTAGTTACAAAATAGTCACAGGGATGTGAAATAAACTATGAAGGAATATAGTCAATAATACTGTACACTATACATAGCGCCAGGGAGGATTATTTTGGGGGAGCCCTTCGTAAATTATACAAATGCCTAAAACCATTATGCTGTACACCTGAAACTACTATAAAGTAATATTGAATGTCAACTATAATTTTAAAAGTTATATAGTCATGGAAGATAAAATACAGCATAGAGAATATAGTCAATGGTACTTTAATAACTATGTACGGTGCCAGATGGGTAGTACACTTCTGGGGTTATCACTTTGTGAGGCATGTAAATGTCTAATCACTATGCTGTTTTATACACCTGAAACTAATGATTAAAAAAGTAAAAAAACAAAACAAAAAAAAGTAAAAAAACAAAGAGAGATGAAGTTCTGATACATGTACAACATGGGTGAACCTTGAAAACATTCTGAGTGAGAGAAGCCAGACACAAAAGGTCACATACAGAATAATTCCATTTATATGGAATATTCAGGGTAGGTAAATCCATAGAGGCAGAATGGAGATTGGCGGTTGCCAGGAGCCACAGAGAGAAGGGGGAGCAGATGAAATGTTTTGAAACTTGACAGAGGTGGGGTGGTGACTGTACAACATTTGTGAATACAGCGAATTGTTCACTTTAAAGTAATTTCACCTCAATAAAAATAATACATTAAGTTATTTATACAGACACACATATGTATATTAGGGCACTGGATATTTACAGCTACAAAGTACTGACCCAGAGACTACTTTTGTTAACTGAAAGGAGCTGTCTTTCTCCTACCAACAAGGCTTATCCTGAATCAAATCCTGAAGGACACTGAGACCAGTCCAAATTGAGGGACTGTGTGCAAAGCAACTGACCCAAGCTCTTCAAAAATATCTACATAATGAAAGAGAACAGGCAAGGAACTCTTCTAGATGAACAGAATCTGAAGAAACATGAAAATAAATGCAATGCATGATTCTGGATTGAATCCCATATCCATATTTTTTTTTAAGTCATAAAGGACATTACTGGGATAAGTGGGGTTTTTAAATATGAACCATGTATTATTAGATAATACTATTTCACCAACATTGAACTTCTTGAGTGTGATGACTGTGTTGTGGTTATACAGGAGAATGTCCTCGGTCTCGGGAGAAGCACTTAGGGGTAAACTGTCATCACGTCTACAACCAACACTCAGATGACTCACAAACAGAGGTACAGAGGGCTGTGAAGGAAATGGGCAAAAATTGATGAATCGAGATAAAGGGACATGATTCTTATTTTAGTATGCTTGCTATTTTTGTAGGTTCCATATTTTCAAAAATAAAGTGAGGGAAAACAACTATTCAAGTAAATATATACCCTATAACTCAATAATTCCACTCCTAGGGCCGGCCGAGTGGCGCGATGGTTAAGAACTCGCTTGGGATGCCAGAGGGCCCCGGTTCGGATCCCACATATGAGGGCCAGTGACACTGC
>NW_017731614.1:461401-500090 GCF_001890085.2 Hipposideros armiger | reverse complement strand
AAAAAAAAAAATCTTTAAAAAAATAATTCCACTCCTAGCTTTATACATAACAGAAACAGGTACTTTATATGCAACAGAAATGCATCTATTCAGGACACCAAAAGACACGTAAAAGAATGACATGGTAATATTATTTGTAATGCCTCAAACCTAAAAACAAAAATGTTCATTAGTAGTAAAAAGAATAAACTGCGGTACAGTCATTCAATAAAACAGTACAGTGATGGAAAGAACTCGTGGCACATCCAGCAGCAGGGTGAATCCCCCAATGGAACACTGAGGAAGCCACCACAGAAGTCATCCTGCATACCCCGGGCACAGAAACTGTGAAAACAGGAAAGGGTAACTGGTGGGTATGCAAGGCCAGACAGTGGACAAGCCTGAGGGCAGAGAGTTGGGACCAAGAAGGCGCACGAGGGGACTTCAGGAGTGCTGGACGCTGCCTACTCACCTCTGCACGGCAGGCATCAGCCTGCTCCTTTATGAAAGTTCATCAAGGTGTGTGCTTTCTTTAGGAGGGATAAAAAGCCATAATGCAAAATAACAAACATACAGAGGTACTACACATGGGCATGCTAAGAGAGATAAATGAAGTACTATCAAAACTAAAAGAACAACCATATCTAAGCAGTACTAGGGGAAATCAAGCAAGTTTGTAAACAAGAGGTAGAATTTGAGCAGAGAGCTCAAAATTCTACGGAATGTTTCTTATAAGGGGTGTGATCTCAATTCATAGGGAATAAGAGAATTAAGGCAAAGCAGAAAGCCCTGCTATTCCTAATGGAAAGGAGGGAAAAAGTACTCACTAAGCGTGTAATTTCTTCCTCTGGGTGATATGAATACAAACTCAGGAGCTCAACTGTAAGTGGATCAGCACTCCCCGGTGCAGAGTTTATTGAGCTGATGGATTGAACAGCTAAGTGATTGCTTCTCTAACACTGATGGGTAGCCACCAATAGGTAGTAAGCACTAAGCATGTTATTTTTCTCTGTCCAACACAATGCCCTGCATGTTGGAAATGTTCTGTATCTCCGCTGTCCATTATAAAACCACTGGCTAACCACAGGTGACTATCGAGCTTGAAATGTGGTTAGTGCCACCAAGAAACTGGATTTTTAATTTTATTTCATGTTAATTAAAATTTGAATAACACTTGTAGCTAGTGACTACTGTATTGGACAGCACAGTCTAGATACTAAAATAAGTAATTACTAAATTAGAGAAAGAGTTCATTTCCTAATATCTATCTCCTGAGTGTATTTACCATAGAGGCTAAAGCACAGAAACTAGAGCAGCTGGAATTAAACCTTGGCTACCGTAAGTCATATAGTATTAACAGCTGTAGACCAGAAAATAAAATTCAAGATGTTTACACAAAGGCAGGTGATAAGTACCACCAACTACAAATGAAGATAGGTACTGATGTGAATGACTTATTCAAAGCCAACTGTTGGTTCTAGCTGAACTATTTAGAAATCCTGCGTTTAGTTGTAGCCACAGTGCAGCAGCTACTGGGAGTCACTCAACATCAACTACAGGACACCTAGGACAGTTCGACTCCTGCTTCTGCCACTTTCTGGCTGTGCTACACTGAGTAAGTTACATAATTTCTCTTTGCCTTGGTTTCCTCACTTTCAAAATATGTATGCTTCTACCTCATACAGCTATTATGAGGATTAAATGAATTGACACTTTTAAAGTACTTAGGATATTGCCTGTACACGTTAGGATCTGCAGTGGGCTGATTCACCCCCAGGTGCGTCTACATCCTAATCTCCAGAACCTGTGAATGTTACTTTATTTGAAAAAGTACTTTTGCATATGTAATTAAGGGTCTTGAGATGAGATTATACTCGATTATCTGGGGGGGCCCTAAATGCCATCTCAAGTGTCCTTAGAGAGGGAGAGATGAGACAGGTGAGCAAAGGCCATGTGAGCATGGAGGCAGACATGGCCGCACGTCTTCCAGGAGCTGGAAGAGGCCGGGACAGGTCCTCCCGCGGAACCTCTGGAGAGGGGCATGGCCCTGCCAACACCTCACTCAAGGCTTCTCGCCTCCAGAACCTGTTCTAAACCACCCAGTTTGTAGTCATTTGTTACAACAGCCATGGGAAACTAATTCAAAGTTCAGATTAGCTATTAATTCTAACTCCTTCCTAATGACACTGAAAAGGTTAGAAAACT
The DNA here is from genome assembly GCF_001890085.2 of Hipposideros armiger. Taxonomy (NCBI): domain Eukaryota; kingdom Metazoa; phylum Chordata; class Mammalia; order Chiroptera; family Hipposideridae; genus Hipposideros; species Hipposideros armiger. The sequence goes on along the minus strand of NW_017731614.1, from coordinate 497,906 downwards.
AACTCCCTAGACACTCAGACTTCAAACGCTGCAGCTCTAAGTTGGTTAGGAAGTGGGGTAGGGTGTGCACTGCTTTCTGGAGCAGGTGGGGGCTGCCGCATCTTCCCCGCTAGGTGGCGGCTGGTTCCTTTATCAGCCAAGCTCATGGCTTCCTGCGGGGGAGGAAGCATGCAACCTTCCCGGTTCTGCAGATGCAGAAGAAATCTGAAGGCTAGAGGTAATTCCTGGAAACTAAACCTAGAACCTATTGCTTCTAAAGCCCTTGAAATGATGTTATTAAATCCCTTTTTCCTATAAATTAATTCAAGTAGATTCAGTAACCTGCAAGGAAAACTCGAGACATAACTAGGATTTATGAGGGATAGGCCCGTGAAGTAAACACATGCGGCTCACACCCTGGAGGTGACTCAGTTGTACAGTGAATTCTGAGTCCAGTGTAAAGAAAAGTGCAAACACGAGACAGCATCCGAAAAGCTGACACACATCTCACACATCACCCACAAGTTCCGACTACTACTGATCTAGGAAAGCCTGACAACTGTAATAAGGTAAGTTTCATTCTTGTGCATTCTCTTCGATGAATTTTTCAAGGGCTCAAAATAGTTTTCTACCATCATGAATTTTGATACAAGCAAAGAGACAAGTATAAACATTCCATAATCTACATAAACTGAGACATTAAGAAGCAAAAGACTTGGCCGAAATTAGACAATCTCCACAAATAAATTCCCCAACCTCAGAAAGCCAGACTCGGACCTTTGCATCTCAGAACTATTGTAAAATAGATCCTAGGACCTATCTAGACCAGCACCTTCAATTTACAAAAGTGGCAACATAATTGTGATACTGTGATCTAGTAAGAAATAGCTATTTTCGTTTTACTTGCTTCTGGGTTCCATCCACGTGCCAGGAGAGTGACGCACCCCAACTCCACAGGGACAAAAGCTCTTCTGCTGTGGACCCTTCCAGACCTCACATCCTGGGTACCTCTTCATCTGGCTGTTCATCTGTATCCTTTGTAATGCCATTAAAATAAACTGGTAAACATAAGTAAATGTTTGTGAGTCCTTCTAGCAAATTACCAAACCCGAGGAAGGGATCATGGTCAGTTGGAAGGGCAGGTAACAGCCTAGACTTGTGACTGATGTCAGAAATAGGTGCAGTCTTGTGGGACTGAGCCCTTAATCTATGAGATCTCCTGCTATCTCCAGGTAGTGTCAGACTTGTAGGACACCCAGTCGGTGTCTGCCAAGATTGGAAAATTACTAAAAGTGATAGCAAATCACAGAAAACTAAAATTTAGCTTTTAGTTAAAATTATTAAGTTAGCTATTTTAAAAGTCATACTGCTTTGCCTGTCACAAAGCAAACTATAGCTTACGATTTAACCCTCCATCAGGTGCAAATGATCTCACAGATTCATTGCACACAAATTTTCAAATATCTAACAATCAACTTAAGTATCATGACTCATCACTTCCATATCTTCCCCCTGTAAACTATCGCCAGTCGTGTTTGTGACTTAGTACAATAAAGACGTATTTCATAACAGCATCTTTGTGTACAATGAATCTGTGAGATCAGTTGCACCCAATGGAGGTTAAAAAAGAGTGTAGCCATGTCTGGGAGCCTGGAGACCTAAAACAGGTTTCAGGGAATATATTGCTTAAGAAAAAAAGATGTAGCCTGTTAAGCCCAAGGTGGATAATTCTGTGTTTCAGCTCTTAAGGTAACATCACTGACTCACAATCCCAAGATGTGTTACAGAATTCTGGTTTGTTTGGAAAGAGGAAGCCCTCTTAACCCCAGAAAAAAAGAAGACTCAGGACAGGGTGATGCCAAGGGATAAAATCATATTAAGAAAATCGTGTAAGCTAAAATTAAAGCTGACCAATCAACACAGCCCACATCCCAGAACCCTTTACTCATGATATTTGTCCTTAAGAAGAAAGAGCCCATTTAAAAATCATCAGAGTGTTCTGGTCTTTGAGCATCAGCTGCCCATTTTCCTTTCACTGCTAACTTTGAAATACATGCCCTTTCTTTTCATCGCAACCCAGTGTTGGTTTATTTGGCTGTCTAGGCGCCGGGCAAAAAGACTCGACTTCGGGGTCAACGACAATACTTGGTGGTGATGGAAAAACAGTTCAGAATAACAAAGTGGGAGCATGAACTTTAGAGTCAGACTAATCTAATATCAATGACCATACATGCCATTTACAGTGTCCCCTAAACAGGTTAGAAGACTTACCTGCCAACGCTACCTAAAAAGTGTATCATGAGTACCAAAATGAAATTACGTATGAAAAATGCTTATAAAATGTAAAATGCAATGTAAATAAAAAGTACCATAAATGAGAAATGAGTGAAACTCCAGAGAGATTTTGGGATCTGTCCAAGGTCACACCTCAGGCAAAATCCCCATGGTACTGACCACCCTGGGCTATTAATTTAAAGTTTGTTATCACCTCCCAAATTTCAGTTACACATGTATATAGGGAGCAATCAGGTTTCCTAAAACATCATTTTAACCTGCTGTTCCCACTTTATTCCCCCAAATGTTTTATCAGAGCTGCTAACAAGCAATAATGAAAGTTACTGACTCGATTCTATTTTATGTTCGTCACTCTCTGCCGCAGTGCTGGCCCAACATAAGAGGCAAGCAAGACCTCAAGCATCTGTAAGGCATGGCATTTCAGTTCCTGAAAACTACGGTAAGTTTACTTACCTTCTACCTAATCTTCTGAATGTCTGCTCGATACCCACTTCATAGGGTCTGTGTGCTGAAGACAGCAGTCTTCTCAAAAGACCACCTAAGATCTCACCAAAGGATTAAGGTAGCCTATAGCTCCACTACTAATTTGTAGGAAATACAGAGAACAAGAGAACAAGTTGAACTTGCACCATAAGCATGCAGTTAGCAAAACTGGACTAGGAGAAAGTCAACAAGTCAAGGACCAAGTTCTTTAACAAATTAACAGTAAAGGAAAGGCATGAAAGGAGAACCTGCAGACTGATTTAAAAGATATGAATACAGTCATACAATGAAACTCTACTGAATGATGAGGAGGAATGACCTAAGAGTTCACACATTAAGTGCACACTGCTAAAGGAAAGATGTCAGTCTGAAAAGGCTATATGCTGTGTGACCCCATCTATCTGACATTCTGCAAACGGCAAAGCCACAGAGAAGGAGAGCACAGTGGTTCCAGGGGTTTGGGGAGGGACGAGTAGGTGAAGCACAGAGGGGGGGTTTAGGACAACAGAAGAGTTCTATATAGCACTGTAGTGGTAGATGCATGACACCATACGTCTGTCAAAACCTACTGAACTTGACAGTGTAAGGTAAGAGCAAACCTTAATATGCGATTAAGAATAACTGGTTAAGCAGTCAGGGATGTCTGGATGGAATACTGGCTAAAAATACAGAATCTGATCATATTACAAATGTATGACATAACCTTACTGAAATGGGTGGAAAGTTACCTAAGTAAGTAACTTGGAAATAGGTGGAGTGTAAAACCAAACACAAAAGGAATCATACATAAGCACTGTGCTTTCAGTGATAAAGTTGTTTCCCAAGGGGTTACCAATTTGGAGACGGCTACACATGTACACTGAGATTAAACAGTTAAGTGCATGGATGACAGATGAGAGCTAAGTTTCCCTCTGCTGGATACAGTTATTACAGATAAGCAAGAAGGAAAGCTAGGATGAACCATGTAGTGCTGGATTAGAGTTGGAGACGTCATCATAAACTCAGGTATAGTTTAACATGGGTAGAATGGAGATATATATATATATACATGTATATATACATGTATAAAATTAATTACTTGAATAATATAATTTCATTCAGTGGTGATTTCAGTATGTTTGACGGAAAAAACCTGATTCCCAGCCAGGGCCACTGCCTGTATGGTGTTTGCACGTTCTCCCGCGTCTGTGTGAGTTTCTTCCGGGGACTCTGGCTTCCTCCCACCTCCCAAAGCTGTGCATGTGAGGTGAACTGGCATGGCTAAGTTGTCCTAGTGAGAGTGATGGTGGTGTGAGGGCACTGCGCTGGAAGGGCCTCCTGTCCGGTGGGGTTCTCCCTGCACTGAGCTGCTGGGATTAGTTCCGACTACCTGCCAGGACTGGAGTTGGTGGGCTAGGAAATAATTGTCTTGTTTTTATTAACCTTTCTCATATGTATGTATAGCTCACATTTATTACAATGTCTGGTATTACAAGAGAAGTGTTTTGGATCTTTATTTGGAAGTTTGGTGATGTTTTTGTGACCAGAAATAGGCCATCGGAACTCAACTCGTTTAGATCAGTTGGCCTATGGTAAAATTGGTTTCGATAAACGTTTCACTTCAAGTCACAGTTTCCAAAAACCTACCGACAACAGTGAGTCAGTGAGGACTGCTGTACAGACGTGTGTAAACGCATACCTGTTTCCTTGCTCTGGCCCTGAAAGCCTCGAAGCCTTAACACTTCAGGATTAACAAGTGGCAGAGCCAAGGCCCAGACCATATTTTCTAACTCCTTCTCCAACAAAAAGAACCAGAGCTCCTTGGAAAAATGGCAGATTCCAAGACTGGGGCAGAAAATATACAACAGGAGCTCCGAACACCTTAAAATACAAGGAAGGAAGGAAGGAAGGAAGGAAGTGCTCAACAACAAAAACAAGTGACGAGGGTCTCTCAAAGGGACACAGAAGCCAAATGAAGAGCTCCCAGCGGCTAAAGCTGGAACAGCTGGAGCAACAAAATAAATAACATAGTACTGGATTCTAATCTATAGTATAAAATAAATATCCACAAGTCCACACTGATATAAATGATTGAATACACACATGAATGGGGGAGAAAGGACAAATCTTCCTTTTAGCAAAATTCCAAATGATTTATATATAGATACTCTGCCCTCAGGGAAATGGAGCATAACTACCCACTCCCTAAAGTGCCTGTGCAAAGACGACGATCCTCCAAAGAGGAGAGGATAAAAAGGAGGGGAAAAATGTCACTTTACTACAGTAGGGCAATCTGACAGTCATGTGGTCAAGCTTACCATCAATGGTGATAAGTCGTGTTGATTATATCACCTTTGACAGAACCTGAGAAGGGCGCTCCACCTATGTCTTCCTCCCCAAACCTATAACTGTGAGAAAAACATCAGACAAAACCAAATCGAGGGACATCCTACAAATGATCAGTACCCTCAAAACTGTTAAGGGAGGTCTGAGAATCAAAAATACGGAAGGTCTGAGAAACTGTCACCATCTAGAGAAGCCTGAGACATGATGACTAAAATGTGATGTAGGATCCTGCATTGGGTCCTGGGGATAAAATTTCTGCAATTATTTTTTTAAAAATATATACATTCATGAATTTTAAGCTTCCACAGTAAAACTTACCAACATCTGAGCATCTAGAATTTAGGAGAAAACTAGTAAGATCTGAATAAAGTATTAAGTTTAATAATGTATCAAGTTCAGTCATTAGCTGTGACAAACGTACCACAGTAAAGTAAGATGTTAATCAGGAAACCGGGGGTTTGTGTGTCACATATGGGAATGCTCTGTGTTATTTTTGTAAGCTTTCTGTAAATCTAAAACTATTATTAATTTGCATACAACCAAATACACACACAAATGGAAACTGTGGCAATCTGAGTAAGATGGGCAAATTGTATTAAAGATGGAGACATCCTGGTTGTAACACTGTACCACAGATTTGCAAGATCTTACCACTGGCGGAAACGAAGTAAAGGGCGCATGGGATCTCTCTCTATTATTTTTTTACAACAGCATTTAATCTACAATCATCCCAAAACAAAAACTTTAAGAAAGAAAACCTTTTTCCTTTTTAGACCTTTTTAGTTGGAGTGGCGTGCCTCCCACTCAGTATGGTGTAATGTTTTGCTGTAATGAGTTGAAAGATCCAGTAAATAAATAAAGCAAAAAATTAATTCCTCAAAGCAAAAAAAGTTAGAAAAGTTTGCTTAAAAAAAGGACATATTAAAAAAAATAGACCAAAAAAAAAAAAAGGAAAGCCAGGAGAGAGCTCTCAGCAGCATTCTTGCCATCATCTAAGTACCTGAATGGTTGTGAACAAAGACTCACTCAGTCATTTGTGGAGCTAGTAACAGGTCCATTTCACAGCTCTTGGTCTACTATCTACCAGACCGTGTGTCTTGTCTGTCCAAGTATTCTGTCTAAGCCAGCAACAGCAGAACTGATCCCAACGATGATTTCTACTCAAAAGATCAAACGAGATTCATTCATATCTCAATAGACGGATCTCAGACTCCAGAATTGAAACAGCATTGGTAAAAAGATGACCAGTAGTACAGAACCCTAGAGTAAATCTTTTTCTAAAACAAATGGCAAAGTACCACTAACTCAAGATAAATACAAGACCATTTTTCAACTGAAATGAACTCCCTTTCCACAGCACAACCCAAGGCCTGACACCACCCCTCTAGCTACTCTCTTCTTAGGCAAACGTCCATAGGCTGATATCTATAGTCACTTTGTAAAGCTACAAAATGGAAATTACGGCATTACTTACACTCTATGAAACTACACTATCTTAAACTTTCATGTTTTACATTTTGGTTTTTATTTCTCCCCTTTTAGCTACCTCCCTTGCTCCCTGCTGTTTCCTATATAAAAGTGCACTATTAGATTCATCTCAGGTCTGACATCAAGTAGACAATCAAATTTTAATCCCTTGGCAAACCAAAACGTATAGCTAAAAATGTCTTGCATAAGACCATTCATTCTCTAAACTGATTACCAGGATTACGTTTTACAAATTCTTAAATTCTCCAAAATAAAAGCTTGTATTAAAAAAAAAGGAAAATACACAATGCTGTTATCAAAGGACTATTGATTGCACAGCTAAAAAGAATAAGAGCTATATGCATAGGCAACAAATGACAAAAGGAAACCATATATATATATATATATATATATATTTACATAAAAACAAAAACATGTAACTTTCCTACATATGTACACACATGGGCAATTTTTTTAAAAATCTAGAAGACCCAGGCAGCAAACAGATCTTAATAGTGGTTATCTAGGGCCAGGGAAGACTCACCTTGTATATTCTGTAAATCTTTAAGGTAGGTTTTTTTTTTTTTTTTTTACACATTGAGAATGCATTCATATTATTATTTCTGGTAGTTACTTTTTTAAGAAAGACATGGATTCATCAATTTTAAGCCTCCTCAGTAAAACTTACCCACATCTGAGCATCTAGAAATATCCATGTATAGGCTAAAATTATCCTGTTTAGGAATTTTCATTAGACAGCTACAAATGTTCTGAATTTAAAAGTAGATATTGTCTTGTTATGTGACACCTCCTTTTTAATTGGCCTTTTAACAATTATGATTTCAATTCCTCAAGACAGAAATCCTGGGCAAGTGTTGACTCCAGACTGAAGAGAGAATGGTAACTTCAAAAAAAATGGAATCATCCCACTTTCTTCCAAACGCTGCCCATGCCACATTTTTTTTAAAATAGTGGCGTTAAAAACCACAAACATAGAAAAAAAAAATCTGCTCAAGGTGGCAAAGTAGGTAAATGCTGTGCTTGCCTCCTCTCACGACCACATTAAAATTACAACTAAACTACAAAACCATCATAAAGCATCGTGTAAAATCTTGCTAAACGGAAACCCTACAACAAAACATACAGAAGAAGCCACCTTGAGACTGGCAGGATGGGCAGAGACGTGGAACGAGCTAGTCCCACACAAGTATGACCATTAAACCTGGAAGGATATTTCAGTTGTGAAGGTCTCCCCTGAGGAGTGAGGGATCCCAGCCCCACACCAAGTTCCCCAGCCCAGGGTTCCACTGCTGGGAAGAGAAGTTCGCAGAACTTCTGGCTGTGAAACCCAGCGGAGATTGTGGCTGAGTGAGACAGAGGTCAGCTAGAGTCCCAGGAGCTCCTCTTACAGGTCCATGCGTGGACTTACTCACTGAGCTCCAGTGCTGGGGCAGCAGCTCGAAAGGTGCCAGGGACAGACATATAGCGGGGAACTGAGTTGTCTGGCTTCAGTGCAAAAGCTTTCTCGCAGACAGAAATGCTGGTAGAATACAATGTTTCTCTGTTGAGCCCTCCCTACTATCGATGTGCATACCCAGGCAGCTGCCATATCTGAGTCTCCATCAACCTAGCTAACACCATTCATCCACCCCACCCTGGTGATTCCCAGACCCCACCACACCCAACTTGCAGGCTCACCCAAGCCAGTTCCAGTGGCTTTTGCATACAAACAGCCTATCTTGGCTTATGATGTATGGACTTTCCTAAAATTTCTCAAAGGCTCACAAAACCCAAACAAGCTGCATCTGGCTTCAGCGAGTCCCATACCTCTTGCTAAGCAGCCCCCAAGCCAGGCACTAGTGGCAGCCAGTTCAGCTCCCCACTTGGCCTCTCCAGGCACCTCCAAACCCAGTGCGGGTAGGCAGCCATCTTCGGATTGCTTTGTGGTTCATGCCAGATGGCCCTGGGCAGGGCACAGGCTGCAGCTGAACTTGGCCTGTGGCAGGGCCCCTTTCAGGAGGCCCAGGGACTGGCACTCCCAATGGCCAGCTTCAGACTGAGCCAGAGCATCACCTGGCTGCCTCCAAGGACAACACACCAGGGCAGAATGAGCAGGCACCAGAACCCCACTAAAGCAAATCCTGCTGTTTCAGGTCAGTCTCTGCACTACAGCTCCTCCAATGTATCACCACCAGTCCTCACAACCAATCATCCCAAAGGTCAATCCCTCCCATTGATGTGCAAACACCAACAGGGTTCAACTACAACAGAAAGGAACACACAACCCATACCAGGGATACACCTGGAGTAAACAGGCTCAGGTGACCAGGGAGACTGTGCCACTGGGTCCCACAAGACACCTATTACCTAAGGCCATTTTTCTAAGACCAGGAGACATAGAAGCCCTAGCTAATACACAGAAACAAACACGGGGAGACAGTCATAACAGGGAGACAAGGAAACATGTCTCAAATGATAGAACAGAACAAAGATCCAGAGAAAGACCTAAACAAAATGGAGACAAGTAATCTACCAGACGCCAAGTTCCAAACACTGATTATAAGGATGCTCAATGATCTAAGGGAGAACTTCAACAAAGAGATAGGAGATGGAAATGGAGATGGAGGGTCGGCCGAGTGGCACGTTGGTTAAGAGCTGGCTTGGGAAACCAGCTCTGAGCAGCAGGGCCCTGGTTCGGATCCCACGAGGGCCAGTGACACTGCCCTATACAGCTAAGATGGTGAACCACAGCTTGACCTGGAGCTGGGCTGCTGTGAGTTGCCAGCAATGGCTTAGGCTGCAGTCCCTGCTGCAGTGGGCTGCCATAGCTACCGTGAGTGGATGGCAGTCAGCGTGAGCGGCTGGCAGCCGGTGTGAGCTGCCAAGAGCCGCCGTGAGCGGCCGTTCAGAGGCCGGCGACCAACCTGCCTCACCCGGGAAGAGCACAATGATAATACCAACATGGGCCAGTGAAGCAATATCCTCCACAACTAGACTGAAGAACAAAATGGACAGTAACTTGTCTGTTCCCCAACAAGATGAACCCAAAGAGGCCAACACCAAGACACATCATAATTAAAGTGCCAAAGATTAAAGACAAAGAAAGAATCTTAAAAGCAGCAAGAAAAAAGCAGTTAGTTACATACAAGGGAACTCCAATGAGACTATCAGCTGATTTCTCAACAGAAACTTTGCAGGCCAGAAGGGATTGGCACAAAATATTCAAAGTGATGAAATGCAAGGACATACAACCAAGATTACTCTACCCAGCAAAGCTATCATTTAGAATAAAAGGACAGATAAAGAGCTTCCCAGACAAGAAAAAGCTAAAAAAGTTCATCACCACCAAACCAGTTTTACAAGAAATGTTAGAGGGACTTCTTTAAGATGAAAAAAATAAAATAGATTAAAAATATGAATAAAATGTCAATAACCACATATCTATCAACAATTATTTTAAATGTAAATGGATTAAATGCTCCAATCAAAAGATAAGGTAGCTAAATGGATAAGAAAACAAGACCCTTACATATGCTGCCTACAAGGGACTCACTTCTGACAGACTGAAAGATGGAAAAAAGATATTTCATGAAAATGGGAAAAACAAGAAACAAAAAAGCTCAATACTTATACCAGGCAAAACAGACATTAAAACAAGGCCATAACAAGACACAGAAAAGGATCCAGTAATCCCACTTCTGGGTATTTATCTAAAGAAACTACTTTGAGGGGACGTTCACTGCAGCATTGTTTACAATAGCCAAAATGTGGGGGCAGCCTAGGTGTCCAGTGATAGAAGAATGGATAATGGCACATACACCAGGGGTGTCAAAAAATTGTATACACATGACTTGTATTCCTCTTTTGTTATTGGTGTACGTTGCGTATTACAATTTTAATAGTTTTTTCCTTTCTTAAAATGTATATACATATTTTTGGCAGCCTCTGTATATACAGTGGAATACTGTTCTGCCAGGGAAGGGAATGGGTTCTTGCCATCTGCAGCAGCATGGATGAACCTGGAGGGTATTGTGCTGAGTGGAGTATGTCAAGACAGAGAAAGACAGATGCAATGTGATTTGGCTTATATGTGTAATCTAAAGAACAAAATAAACAAACAAACAAAACAGAAAGAAACTCATAGATACAGAGAATATTTTGATGGCTGCCAGGTGGGAGGGGGGTTGGAGGGCAGGTAAAAAAGGGGAAGGGGTTAATAAATACAAATTGGTTGTTACACAGTAGTCATAGGGTACAGCACAAGGCAGATGGTCAATAACATTGTAATAACTATGTATAGTGTCAGATGGGTACCACATTTATTGGGGTGATAGATGGGAGAGGGTTTGGGGGGCAGTGTGAAAAAGATAAAAGGGTTAAGAAGTACAAACTAGTAGTTACAACATAGTCATGGGGATGTAAAGCGAAGCATAGGGAATATAGTCAATAATATGGTAATAACTATGTACAGTGTCAGGTGGGTACTGGGCTAGTCAGGGGGATCACTTCTTAAATTATACCAATGTCTAACCACTATGGTGTACACCTGAAATATAAAATATTGAATGTCAAAAAAGGGGCAAAATCGGGCCGGCCGAGTAGCTCAGTTGGTTAAGAGTTGGCTTAAGAGTGCAAGCTTTGAGCAACAGGGCCGCCGGATCAAGTCCCACATGGGCCAGTGACGCTGCGTCCGAGCTGAGCTGTTGCTGAGCTGCCAACAGGTGGCAGGATGCCTCAACTGATGTAACAACAAGATTGCCTGTTCGATGGTAGGTTACACCCACCCGCAACTAAGACTGAACTCAGCACCTTGAGCTCAGCTGCTGCTCGGATGGCTCAGTGGGTAGAGCATGCGCTCTAAACAACAAGGCTGCCGGTTCGACTCCCGCATGAGATGGTGGCTATGCCCACCTGCAACTAAGATTGAACACAGCACCTTGAGCTTAGAGGCCACGAGCTGCCAACGTGCAGCCAGATGGCGACTGGCGCTCTCCACAACAGAGACTGAAGAACAACAACTTGGCTGGTCCCCTTCCCCAATTCCCCAACACTGTTCCCCTCCCCCAATTCTCCAATAAAATCTTAAAAAAAAAAAAAGGCAAAATAATGAAAATCAATCACCTTTTTGGTGTTATGCCTTAAAATTTAAAAAAAAAGAAAAAAGAAAAGAATGCTCGAGTAAGGTGTTACTTCTGGATCTTAGAGCCCTCTGGCCTCTCACCTATCATTTCCCCAATAGATATCCTTTCTAGCCCTTTTCCCAGACAAAAACTTTTCCTAAGAATTTCTACCCAAAGAGTTGCTTTAGACCCTAAGCTCTGTTCCTTAAAAGGCTCAAAAGCAGTTTCCTGTCCTCCACATTACTGCCCAAATTAAACCAAACTCAAGTTAAACCAGTACAAAATTACTAGCAGTATGTTTGACAACTCTTCTTCACTTGTGGTAAAATATATTTGGTAAAAGTATTTACTATAGCTACAAAAAGGGCTCTGTGTGTTGAGGACAAGTTGCTGTAAAATTTTAGTCACAGAAATGGTTCAAAGAAAGAAATTATTTAAAAACATTACCTGTACCCCAGCCAAAATATAATGTAGACTATGTTAAGTCATAATAGCCAACAAAACTGAAAATCCCTGATGGATGTTTTTATTGCTAATTTCTATCTTCACATATAGACCCTTAAGTGGCAAGACACTTGTATTTACCACATGCCAGAAATGCACAGGACAGGCCACTGTGGTAGCACTGAGTCCTATATCATGAAACATTTTTAGTCAGTAGTGCAATTCAAGCCTAAAGCAGGCAGAAAGTTATCAAATCTGACCATGTTCTTCTCACTCTGCAGAAAAGAAAAATTAAAGTTTGGATACAAAAACCATAACCTACCTGTACTTAGATAAGAAAACGTTTAACTCCTGTTCACCAGGGATTCATTTCTATCATTACACTGCAGCAGAGTGTCAACTTCACAAGGCGCCTTTGTTTACAAAGATTATAACTTAAGTTAGCATATCTTTATAGGAAACTTATGGTTAAAAACAAAAATGTACTAAGCTTATAGATCTGCTGCGAATCCTATGCAAACTTTAAATAAAATGTGTAGTCACTGTTAATCAGCAGAATTAAAATGTTTCTCAAACCAACTCTTCCTTGACTGGGCCACTAGATAGTGCTAGAAATGCAGTTACACAGGACTCAAACTGATACAAGAAAATGATCCCCCTAAAATTCAGAGAATAACAGATGGAGAATGTTGTTATAGTTCATGATTGGTATACTACCAAAAGGTACTGCAATACTGACAGACCTGAATTTTCAAAGAAACATTTATCACCACCTCTTGTCCGTCTACAGCTCAAGTTATTCCTTCAACAACTTTCAAACTAAGCAACTGATGTTAAAAACTAATCCAAGCCACATACATTAAATTAAAAAAAAGTGATGCTTTTCTTTAGAAAATTAGGCAGTTAAGGATGGGTTAAACTTGACTCCCAACTTTGTTAAAAATTACAGGGGAGTGAAGAAGACGGAAAAGAGCAGGAGATTCCCTACTTAATACAAGTGGAGATGAATCTTGTATCACATAAATGTTGACCAAGACTACAGCACAGTAATAAGATCATCACCTGAAAAGCATCGGTTTCAGCCAGGCAGATTTTAAAGGACACACAATTTCATTAGGAAGAATTCAACTTCAATCCTAATGTAAATCTATTTCATCTTTGGTTTTAGTTCATTCTAAGTAATGACTGCTTCCCGATACTATGACTGATAAGAAAATTAAGCTTAACATTACCTCCAAATCAGCAGATCCGTTACTTTTCCCATAAAAAAAAATGCTACTCAAGGTGGAAATTGCCTAATGACTCCCAAACTCAGATGTAAACTTGCTAAGCCCTGTTTAACTGTAAAACCAAGGTTTATTCAGATTAAGAGGAAAGAATACCATTATTTCCTGATTTCCAAATGATTGATAAGTCTAATCGCTTGGATGGGATGTACACCTGAAAAATAACACTATTTCTTCACTGTCTCAGGGAAGCAATCAGTTTCTCGCTAAGACTCTTACAGCAGAAAGCACGCCAAGTCCCACCTTCCCATCAGACTAACCTTTTCTTTTAAATACACTTCTTCATTACTACCAGTGCTTCTCCATCGTTGTGGTGATAACGACATGGCTTTCCTAGAAATGGCTCTCAAAGGCCCATGATTCGCTACATTTCTAACTGTCCACCTTGCTCTGCGACTGCAACCACGCCCAAACCTGAAATGGCCCCCCGCCCCCCCCCAAAAAAGCCATCTCCCTATGTTCTTGTAGATTCTGGACCCGGTGGGGTGTTCTAGTCAAGCACAGCGGTAATTACGTCTTAATAACCCCAGCCCTGACACACGGTTCCATTCCCTTGGCCCAGGTAATCTAATGGAATACTCTGCTATAGAATGCAGACTCAAGATGGTGGCAGGGAACTCACCCGCAGCAGGCCACCACACAGGCCCCAGATAATCTTTGTCCCCTATTAGTTTTTGTCTTATTTTTTCTCAGTCCGCATCCCCGACCCCCAACCCTTCCACGCCTAGAGGATTCCTCCCAGTGGCCTCGCGCTGGAACGTCAAGACATCTGAGTCCTCAGTACCAGGATTCCAACGCAATCCAGGAAGAGAGAACCGCCCCCTTCCAGACCTGGACTCGCCCACCCCCGAAATTAGACACGGTCCCGAGACCCCGCCCTTGCTGAGTCCCTACCCCACGCCCCGCGGCCAGACGCGAAGAAAGACGGGGGAAGGGAGAGAAAGCGGGGGGAGGAAGGGGAGAGAGAATGGGGGAGGGGAATGAAAAAACAGAAGAATACTCTCGTGTCCACCCTACCCCCGGCGTGCGCAGCCCGGGCTGGGTACGTGGGAGGCTAATAAGCCCTCCCTACCCTCTTCCTCTCGCCCCTAACAGGGCCCAGAAGCACCCCATCCCGCGGGTGCCAAGCAGCGCTGCAAAGGGAGGGGTCTCCTCCGGCCCCCGGCCCAGCCCGCGGTTTCGGGAGGTAAGGAAGTGAGGAGGTGGGTTCTCACCTTGCGCTTGCGGGCCTCCGCCGTGCCGCTCCACACGAAGCACTGGTAGATGGCCCGCAGGTTCTGCTTCCAGTTGTCCACTTTGAAGCTGCTCAGGTGCGTACACCCCGGCGGCGTCACCACCAGCTCCGCGTCCATGGCCTCGCTCTCCGGCTCAGGCCGGGAAACCATGGGGGGCAAGGCCCGGCCGCGCGCTGGAGGCGGCGAGGGGGACGAGGACGACGCCAGCGCGGCGCGGGAGCTGCTCGTCGGCGGTCCCCGACAGGCCAAGGGTCTGGCGTTTGGACAAAGCACAAGCGGCAGACAAAGATGGTGCTGCACGGCCGCGGAGGGGGAGGTGACGGCTATCCAGACGCCGACCGCGCAGCGCTCTCCGGGTTCGCGGAGGGCGGGGCGGGACACGGACGCCGCGGACTGAGACTACGTCACCCCCGGGCCGGTCGCGGGCGCCGCACTGCGCATGCTCTAGCCGTTTCAGGCCCCGCCCCGCCGCCCCTCCTCCCATGCCCACAGGCTCTTGGGCGAACTGTACCGGAGTGGGCGGCGAGAGATTGGAGTTAACGAAGGTCCGCCCCCGCACTTACACCATTGGTCACCGACTGTCCAGTGGCACCAGCGGCCGTTTCGTCAGCTATCAGTACAGTTCAGAGCCCCCTCCCGGGACTGGGACTGCTTGACGTTCCTGGTCTCCCATCGAGAAGTGGGGAGGTGGGGCCATGCAGAGGATTGGGTGACGCGGGATGTCCGTCAGGGCACTGAACCGGTTTGCACTGGCCTGAGCTCTGCTGCAAAGAGGCGGAGCGACGAGCTGAGTTGTCCAAATCCTTGCAGTCTGGCCGGGCGT
This sequence comes from Hipposideros armiger, assembly GCF_001890085.2. Taxonomy (NCBI): domain Eukaryota; kingdom Metazoa; phylum Chordata; class Mammalia; order Chiroptera; family Hipposideridae; genus Hipposideros; species Hipposideros armiger. The sequence goes on along the minus strand of NW_017731614.1, from coordinate 482,449 downwards.
TGGTCTCCAAGCGCACTGTCCCCCGAAGGCAGTACTTCCGTGTTTCACTGTCAGTACTGTTGACAACAGAAGTCCTTCTTCTGGGACTCTGCAGGGCTCTCCATCTTCGAAGCGATCCCAGACATTACAGTGCTGTCACCGTGGACTGGAACTGCCACTACCTGCCTGATGCTGCTTCAAGGAAGCAGGCTGGGGTCCCTCCCGACCAGAACGCGCAGCCTAGTGGGTCTAATCCAACGCTATCCAAAGAAATAGGATGCGAGCTGCATATCTAATTTTAAATTTTCTAACAGCCACATTTTAAAAAATGAAAAATAGGTGAAATTAAATAATAGCAAACTTTAATCCAATATAGCCAATATATCATTTCAACATGTAAGCTATATTGCAAACTTATTAAATGAAATATTTTACAGTTTTGGGACGAATTCTTCAAGATCTGGTATTTTACACTTACAGTACATCCAATTCATACTAGCCGTATTTTAAGTGCTCACGGCTACCATGTTGGACAGCACAGGTCTAACTAGTGCCTAAATGACTGAACCAGGGCAGACTGAAAAGATCTTTAAAGACAAATGCAGTGTCTTGGGGGAAGTAAAGGCCCAAAGGATCTGGGAAAACTTGGAGGCCGTGTGGTGCTACTCAGTTATACTGATCAAACTGCTAACTGCTTTACTGAATTCCTGGACGGCTTAAGAAAACAGCAATTGCTGTCCAGGCCAGTCCAAAGCAATCACAAGTTTTAAAAAAATAAATAAATGAGTAAAGATAATAATGGCGTAGTAGTTAATACTGCAGGGTTAAATAGACTGAGGACAAGAATGAAGCATTTGTGATGAGAACAAATTGCCAAGTACACTTTTACCTTGGGCCTTGGCCCCCTCTACCTACAATGTGTTCCACCCCCATATTCCATGGCTTATACTCCCTACCCTCCTGCAGGGCTTTATCAGGCATTGCCTTCTCAGTGAGGCCTTCCACTACCACCCTACTGAAAATTATAACCCTCCCAAAATTCTCCCCTTACCCTGCTTTATTTTTCTCCAAAGAATTTATTTACTCAGTAGCACAAAAACTCCATGAGGGTAATGATTTGTGTGTGTTTTATTTACTACCATATTCCCCAGTGCCCAGAATAGTATTGGTTACATGCAGGTTCTCAAAATTACCTGTTGAATTAATTAACCCAAACAAGCTTTTATAGGAGAATCTAACAAGATCATTCTCAGAATAAAACACTGGTTAAGTAACGCACCCTGTGGATATGTTAGAGAAAGGAATATCAGTTTACTAAAAAGTGAAATCATAAACAGTCAATAAGTCAGGAATTAAAAATTATGTGATTCACCTCTATAAATATATGTAAGGAGTATTCCAATATTACTGGGCTTACAAATATGATTTGATTTCAAGGATTGTTTGCTTAGAAGTTGGTAGTTACAAAATAGTCATGGGGATGTAAAGTACAGCATAGGGGATATAGTCAATATTATTGGAATAACTATATATAATGCCAGGTGTGTACTAGACTTATCGGGGAATCACTTCATAACTTATATAAATGTCTAAGCACTATGCTGTACACCTGAAGCTAATATAAAATAATATTGAATGTCAACTGTAATTGGAAAAAAAGAATGTGTGCTTATTTCATTCCCCTAATATCTATAATAATGTTTTTATCAGTACATCATATAACCATGAAAGAATTTCTGTGCTCTCTACTTGAGTTATAAATAATGATTTAAAATGCCCTGTAATTGGAATAGCCTTACACATAAATAAATTAAAACAAAATATATCCTTCAGAAGCAATTTCCAAAAGAGGCATGGACAAAGCTATTTAGTATAGCGCTGGGGAGGTGGGGCGCTGAAAACACCTTAAATGGACATTAATAAAAGAATGGTTGAATAAACTGTGGAATAGCCATTCTAAGGAATACTATGCAGTTGTTTTAAAAATTGAAATAGATCTATAAGTACTAATATGGAAAGTCTTTAAGACATAAGTGAATAAAACAAACTGCATAAATATATAGACTGTATGCTAACAGTTACAGGAAAATAATACTATATGTAGGTGTATATTAAAGGGCTAGAAGAAACAAACAAATCCAGCAATCATAGTTAACTTCTGGTAAGGAATAACTTAGTCTATAATGTTTGAATTTTTGCATTGAGAATCATATTTTACTTGAAAAACTATATTTTCTTACTTGAAAACTTAAAAAGAAATGACAAAGTGTCAAGATATGAGGGCACATAAAGAAGCTAAGGCCCAGATAAAGGGGACTTGCTCAAATGCACACATTCATACTGTTCCACAACATCTAGAAAACAGTCAAGGGTCCAAAAATTCTATTTATTCATCTATCCAGAAAATAAGTTAGGCTGCTAACTTATAGTCCTGGCTCCAGCACTTACTGTCTGTGTAACCTGGGGCAGAGTCCTTAATGTTCTCAGCCTGTTTACTTATCTGTTAAAATTGGGGCTATATCAACTCAGTGCTCATATTAAAGGGTTGTAGAAAGAGATAAATGAGATAAGAGCAAAGCTCTTAGCACATGCCTGTCATTTATTAAAGACTCATGAGACATCAGCAATTATTGATCTGGCAACTCGCATGGCATTGAGATGATTAAGACAATATCCACTTTAAGAATCCCACAATGTAATGGGATAAACAGCAGTGTTAACAGGCAATTATAGTTACATGAAATTGCAGTGATAAAGGAAAGTCCAAGTGATTTGAAAACATTCCAAGACACTCCTAACTCTAACCTCACCCATGTAGTCGCAGTGGAGGGGATCCAGAAATGTTTCTATGTCTTACCTAAGTATAGAAGGATGGGCAAGAGTTTGCCGATTTTTTAAAATAAGTGACATGAGGAGGGATTTACCTCAAACAGTATTTGATACCATCCATGGCACTAACATGGCCTAAAATGTATTCTCTATATTTATGTTATTTAATTTTTTGTTTTCAAATAAAAAAAATTTAAACACTGCTAAAACTATGCTTCTAAGATAGCCCAGTAATATTCTAGACCAATCTTCCTTCAGATAACAACTATGAACTCTGAACAGAATACAAAAAAACATATCCCAGAATGCATTGGAGATCGAAACAAAGCAGGCAGACTGGGAGGGAGTAGACACTTGGAAGATAGGATCTGCCCAGAACAAGTAATCTTTCTGTTTTTTTATGGCTTATAAAGCAGGCCATATTTGGAGGAGCCCAGGTAGGAAGCTGAAACTCTGATAAAAACAAAACAGAACAAACAAAAAATCACCAGTCTTTCTGAACTGAAAAAGCAAAGAACAGAGTACAGGATAATTAAAGTCATTGAAAAGTGAGGAGAATCAGAGAAGGGGAGTCCCAGAGGCAGTGTATAAGCTATGTCCAAGTATCTAGTTGACCACTGAACCACTCGTTGGGGAAAGTTAAAATAGTCCAATTAGAAAAAAGAAGTGAGCAGAGATTTAAGCTTCTAGCCAAGAAATATTTAAATTTGAAGTCAACTGCCTGCTAAAACAAAAATATCAACTCTCTTTGGAGGTATATAACAAAACCTATATTTTCAACAATATAATATTCATAGCATTCAGGGTACAATCTGTAAAAAATAAAATAAAATAAATGGAGTCACACTAAAATGGAGTTGCAGCTGCCATGCCGGAAGAGCTGTCTTGCACCTCTTATGCCTCAAACTTTTGGAATGTTAAAAAAACAACAAAATAATCTTTGGACTGGATCTAAAGCATCACTAAAGTCCCAAAGAACTGTTTGCAAAGATAACATGAAAGCAGATGTTATGACTACCCTACTGCTGACTACTGGACTGAAAATTTAAAATATTGTTTAGAATTAGAATCTCTATGTTAGCTTATCTATGCCAATAGAAATGGCTTCCTTCTATTCATGTAATTGTTTCCCTTCCCTTTCTCATAAATACTCCTTGCCTCTGTCTCCTAATTGGAACACTACTTGGATTTCTGCCTGAATCGGTGCTTCCTGAATAACTATTCTTTTTTTTAATCTCAAATAAGTGCTTGTTGCTTCTTACTTTCAAAAGCCTTTTATTTTTAGGTTGCAAACCCAACATTATTTGATATATGAAGAAAAAACAGGATGATATAGTCCATTTTCAAGAGATAAAACAGTTAAAAGATGAACAACCCTAAAATATTTGTAAGTAGCATATGAAGACCAAAGCAGTTATGATAACTGTGCTCAGTAAAGTAAAAGAAAATATCCTTGAAATGAATGAAAAGATAGGAAATGGCAGTGAAATAGAAACATAAGAGAAACAAATGGAAGTCCTGGAATTGAATTATGAAATATCTGCAATAAAAAGATCACCAAGTGAACTTAAGGGCGGAATAGAAATGACACAGGTTAAGAGTCAGTAAATTTGTAGATCAGTTGAAATTATCCAATCAGCAGAATAGAGAAAATATTTTGGAAAAAAGTGAACAGAGGTTCAGAGATAACATCAAAAGTCCTAATATATGTGTAATCCAAGTCCCAGAAGAAGAGGTAAAAGAATACGAGAGAGAATATATATATATATATATATATATACATATATATATATATATATATTTGAAGAAATAATGGTAAATCCCAAGTAGAATAACTGAAGAAAACTTGCCTAAATACAGCATAGTTTAATGACTAAAAACAAATAATAAAAAACAGTGGAACAATATCTTGCAAATGCTGAAAGACAAAAGTTGCTAGTCCAAAACTATATGGCACACAGATGCCATTTTTTAAAGATTGGGAGAGATAGGTATTTCATCTAACTCATAGGAGCTAACACAGAAAGTCAAACAAAATGGGGAGACAGAAGAATTGTCTGAAATGCAGAAACAAGAAAAAAAAACAGAAAAACTCTAATGAAATGGAGATAAGTAATTTGATAAAAAATTTAAAGTAATGTTCATAAATGTGCTCAACAAGCTTGAGAATAGAATAGAGGAACTCAGAAAGCACTTCAACAAATAGTTAGAAAATGTAATAAAGAACCAATTAGAGGTGAAGAATATAATAACTGAAATGAAAAATACACTAGAAGGAATCAACAGCACATTAATTTTAATACAGAAGAACAGATTAGGAACCTGGAAGACAGAATAGTGGTAAGCACCCAATCAGAACAGCAAAATGAAAAAAAATTATTTTTGATGAGGATAGAATGAGACCTTTGGGATAACATCAGGCACTGTAACATTTGCTTTATAGGGATTCCAGAAGAAGAAAAGAGCGAAAGGGACAGAAAGTATATTTGAAGAAATAATAGCTAAAAACTTTCCTAATCTGGGGAACGAAACAGGTATCCAGGTCCAGGAAGCACAGAGAGTTCCAAACAAGAAGGACTCAAAGAGGCCCACACCAAGACATATTGTAGCTAAAATGGCAAAAGTTAAGGATAAAGAGACAATATTAAAGCCCAGGGCCAGGCAGTTTCACAGGTAAGTTGTACCAGACATTTACAGAAGAAATAATACCTATACATCTCAAACTATTCCAAAATATTGAAGAGGAAGGAATGCTTCCAAACTCATTCAACAAGGACAGCATTACCGTGATGCCAAAACCAGACAAAGACACTGAGAGACAGAGAGAGAGAGAGAGAGAGAGAGAGAGAGAGAGAGAGAGAGAGACAGACAGAGAGAGAGACAGAGAGAGAGAGAGGAAGGGAGGGAGAGAATGAATGAATTACAGGCCAATATCCCTCATAAGCATAGATTCAAAAATTATTAACAAAATGCTAGCAAACCAAATGAATTCAACAATACATTAAAAGGATTATACACTGTGATGAAGTGGGATTTATGCCAGAATGTAAGCGTGGTTCAACATCCACAAAACAATTGATGAGTCATTACACCAACCAAAACAAGCATAACAATCATATGATCATGTCAATAGATGTAGAAAAAGCATCTGAAAAATTCAACATCCATTTATGATAAAAACTCTCAATAAAGTGGGAATATAAGAAACATCTCAATATGATAAAGGCTATATATGACAAGCCCACAGCTCATATACTGAGTGGTGAAAAGCTGAAAGCTATTCCTCTAAGATTAGGAACAAGATAAGGATGACAGCTCTCACCATTAGTATTCAATGTAAATATTGGAAGTCCTAACCACAGCAATCAGACAAGAAAAAGAAATAAAAGACATCCTAAATGGAAAGTAAGAAGTAAACTGTCGGGCTAGCCGAGTGGCGTGTTGGTTAAGAGCTGGCTTGGAATGCCAGAGGGACCGGGTTCGGATCCCACATATGAGGGCCAGTGACACTGCCCTCTACAGCTAAGATGCTGAACAACAGCTCAACCTGGAGCTGGGCTACCATGAGTTGCCGGCGATGCCGTAGGCTGCAGTGGGTTGCCACGGGCTACCCTGTGTAGCCAGCAGCCAGCGTGAGTGGGCCAGATTTCTATTGGGTTGTCGGAAAAGTCATGACATGTTTTTGTGACAAAAAACGAAAAAATACATCATGACTTTTCCGACAACCCAATATATACAGTGAAAATATCTATCAGTAATACAAGCAAAATAAATAAGTCTCATATAAAAGAAATCTAAAAGATTTTTCTCCAGCAAATCTGTACTACAAGAAATGATAAGGGAGAGGTAGGTCCAAGATGGCAGCATAGGAGGACACTGAGCTTTCCCCTTCCCAAGAACACATTAAATGTATACCTATATTTAGAGCAATTCCTCCTGAGAAACAACTGAAAGAAAATTGAACAGCTTCTGCACAACAAACAAGAGGGAGACTGCATAAAGAAGGTTGGAAAGGTGAGAGCTCTCTGGGAGCTAAAGGAATTATCCAGGATAAGAGAAACTGGTAAGTACCTTGTTTATATCTCCAATGCACTTCGATAGCAGGCAGGAGCTCTATCCAGGTTCTCTGCCCAACCTTCAGGGCTGCTGTAGCATGTCCCCAGCCACCCCTTCCTAAACTAGATCCAGTAGGAGTAGGAGGGCACCATAGCACACATACAAGTGGCCCTTCCACCTGGAGATTGATCCAGCGGGCATGGCAGAGTAATGTTCATGCATGCAGGGACTCCCCCAGCTGGAGAGGCACAGAGCTAGCAAAGAATTGAGGTACCCACAGGCAGTGGGTGGGGTACTGTTTTATGCTTACATGGAGCTGCCTCACCCAGAAAGGCTGTGGAACTAGCAAAGTGCAGGGATATGTGCACGCAGGCCTGCCTCAACTGAAGAAAGGGGGGAGCTGTTAGGGCCTTGCTGCACATGCACATAGGACAGACCTACCCAGACCAGTTTGGGCAATAGACAAAGTAACAGGGCAAGCAGAGAGCATGCACATAATGGGCAGCCCTGCCTAAGCAGGGCAGCCTCACCTGGATCAGAAGGACAAGGACACACCAGGCTGCCCCACCAGAACCCACTCCATCTGGCCACGCAGCACACCAGGCACTGCATGCATCTGCCCTGATTACAATGCCCGAGCTGAACTGTCAGCAGGTGGCAGGATGGCACAGCTGATGAGAGCACATGCTCCTAACAACAAGACTGCCTGTTCGATGGTGGCTATGCTCACCCGCAATTAAGACTGAACTCGGCACCTTGAGCTGAGCTGCCACCCGGATGGCTCAGTGGTTAGAGCGTGCGCTCTTAACAACAAGACTGCTGGTTCGACTCCCACATGGGATGGTAGCTAGTGGCTACGCCCACCCACAACTGAGATTGTAACACAGCACCTTGAGCTGAGCTGCCGCTTGGATTGCTCAGTGGATAGAGCGTGTGCTCTTAACAACAAGGCCACTGGTTCAACTCCTGCATGTGATGGTGGCTACACTCACCCACAACTAAAATTATAACACAGCACCTTAAGCTTAGAGGCCACAAGCTGCCAACGGGCAGCCAGATGGCAACTGGCACCCTCCACAACTAAGATTGAAGAACAACAACTTGGCTGGTCCCCCGCCCCAATTCCCCAACACTGTTCCCCTCCCCCAATTCCCCAATTAATAAATAAATAAATAAATAAATAAACAAGCTTCCCTTGGTTTCTTTGATCTTTTGTATTTTTCTTTTTTTGGCTTCTATTTCATTTATTCCTGTTCTGATCTTTATTATTTCCTTTCTTCTACTTACTTTGGGCTTTCTTTGTTCGTCTTTTTCCAGTTCCTTCTGTTGTAAAGTTAGTTTGTTTATTTGGGGTTTTTTGTTTGTTTGTTTCTTGAGGTAGACCTGTATTGCTATGAATTTTCCCCTTAGAAATACTTTGGCTGTGTCCCATACATTTTGGGACATTGTGTTTTCATTTGTCTCAAGACATCTTTTTATTTCTTCCTTGATCTCTTTGTTAACCCATTCATTGTTTAGTAACATGTTATTTAACCTCCATGTGTTTGTGTGTTTTTCAGTTTCCTTCTTGTAATTGATTTCTAGCTTCATGCCATTGTGATTGGAGAAGATACTTGATATGATTTTCATTTGCTTCTTCTTTTTTTTTTTTAAGGCATTATTATTAGGAGAAGGTACTCCAAAGAGTTTGGAGCAGGCTGAGCAAAAGAAGAAGCTTGAAAGGCCGATTTGTATCTACTTAAATTTATTGAGACTTGTTTTGTGGCGTAACATGTGGTCTATTCACGAAAATGTTCCATGTGCACTTGTATGGAGTGTATATTATGCTTTTGTTAAAATGGTCTAAAAATATCAATGAAATCCATGTGATCTAATGTGTCATTTAAGGCCACTGTTTTCTTGTTGATTTTCTGTCTAGAGGATGTATCCATTGATGTCAATGGAGTGTTAAAGCCCCCTACCATTACTGTATTACTAGTATCTCTCCCTTTATGTCCCTCAATATTTGCTTTATATACTTAGGCCCTCTTACATTGGGTGCATAGATGTTTACAGGACTTATATTCTCTTGTTAGAATGACCCCTTTATTATTATTAAATGCTCTCTTGGTCTCTTCTTTCAGCTCTTGTTTTAAAGTCTATTTTACTTGATATAAGTATTGATACCCCAACTTTTTTCCCTTTTCATTTGCATGAAATATCTTTTTTCATCTCTTTACTTTCAGCCTGTATCTGTCTTTTGATCTGAAGTGAATTTCTTGTAGGTAGTATAAGACAACAGCTCTGATGACCATCCCAGAAAAAGAGTTCCAAAATTGCTTTGAAGGGTGGACTAGGTGCTGCTGGCATCAGTGCATAGCTTCCCAAGGGGAGTACTTTGAAGGTGACCATAATGATATTCAGCAATGAGGTATGTAGCACTTTGCTAGGATGAGTTCGCGAACTTAATTGTCAGGCTTGATTGTCTTATGTGTCTTTGTGTGTATTGTTAATTTATTGTTGTAATTACACATGATCTTCCTACTTTTGTCTTTAAGCTTTGTACTACCTTTATAGTTGGTTTATCCACTGCTTTTACTGTTTGCCTTTGTCAATGAATATTTTATTCCTTTCATATATTTTCTCATTCATATTTTTTATTTTTTATTTCTACTTAAAGAAGTCCCTTTAACACTTCATGTAATACTATTTTCATGATGATGAATGCCTTTAGCTTTTTTTTTTTTCTGGGAAACTCTATCTCTCCCTTGATTCTAATGAGCTGCGGGAGACCAGCTCCCACAGGTCCAGGGGTTCCCTCAGGTGGAGACGGAGTCCGTGAGGAAAAAGAAGAAAGACGCACGGAGACACAGGAGCGCTTTCAAGAAGAAGTGTCTCAGTTTATTTTTTACAGCATGTCCTTTTTATACTGGACAGTTGACTATATTATTGAGCTGTTTTTTCCAGAGTTAAACTTTTACCCGTTAGGAAGTTGTTTTTCTTATATGTTCTCTCCCAGGGCCTATTTTTCTGAGAAGTTGTTTTGCTCAGAGTTTTACCTTCTCATGATGTTTCTGATACAGCCTGATCTGTTCTATACTAATGACTAACATCCTAACTATGTTTCAATCTTTACCAAAGTGAATTTCTGCCTTAGCACTTAAAGGATGTTTACTATAACTACTTAGCAATTGTTTCAAGCACTACTGGGTAAATAGAGTCCTAACAACTATAAGGTGCATAACTTATCTATTACTAAGAAACTAACAGCAAAGCAGAATTATCGTAATATGTCTAAAACTCACTTATTTGGTTAGGGTAAATAAAACAATCAATATAAGAAGGGGTGTCAGATCTTTATCCTACTGGGGGCATCCAAAAGGGAATTTAAATTTTCCAAGACATAAAGCAGTATCTGTTTCTCAGTCAGAGCTTCAGAATTTGTCACAATAGCAGTGCGCTTGGCCATGTCAGACACTGAGGTGCAGCCAGCTCCCAACAATGAGCCTTGCTGGTTAGAACAATTTTGGTTGTAGATTGTTGTTTTTCTCTATTTTTAATACTTTGTGCCAATCCCTTCTGGCCTGCAAAGTTTCTGTTGAGAAATCAGCTGAAAGTCTTATGGGGGCTCCCTTGTAGGTAACTAACTGCTTTTCTCTTGCTGCTTTTAAGATTCTTTTTTTGTCTTTAACCTTTGGCATTTTAATTACGATGTGTCTTGGTGTGGGCCTTTTTGAGTTCATCTTGTTTGGGACTCTGCACTTTCTGGATTTGTATGTCTATTTCCTTTGACAGGTTAGGGATGTTTTCTATCATTATTCCTCAAATAGATTTTCAAACCCCTGCTCTCTCTTTTCTTCTTCTGATTCCCCTATGATGTGAATGTTGGTATGCTTAATGTTGTCCCTACCTTCAATATTTTTATTTTTTTTATTTTTATTTTTGTTTGCTGTTCTGTTTTGGTTTTCTGCTAACTTGCCATCTAAATCACTGATTCAGTACTCTGCTTCATCTAATCTGTTGATTTCCTCTAATGTATTCTTTATTTCAGTTATTGTAGTCTTCATTTCTGACTGGTTCTGTTATGGTTTTATCTCTTTTTTGAGGTTCTCCCTGTGTTCATCTATTCTTCCCCTAAGTTCATTGGACATTCTTATAACTTGTGTTTGAACTCTACATCTGGTAGATTGCTTGTCTCCATTTCATTTAGTTATTTTTCTGGAGATTTGTGTTGTTCTTTCATTTCAGACATGTTTCCTTGACTTCTCATTTTGACTGACATCCTGTGTTTGTTTCTATATGTTAGGTAAATCTGCTATGTATCCCAGTCTTGGCAGAGTGGCTTATGTAGTAGATGTCCTATAAGGTTCAATGGCATAGGTTCCCTGTTCACCCTGTGCTAGGTCTTTAATGGGTGTGCCTTGTGTGGGTTGTGTTTTTTTTGCTATTGTAGTTTAGTCTGGGTTGCTGTTGGCATGTGAGTGAGTAGGATTGTCCCTTGTGCTTCCTGGCTGTAAACCTGGACATGACTACAGTGGAAAAGATTTTGTGCAGATGCTGACTCAACAGAGGGAGAGTTGCATAGCAGGACTCCATTGCCAGCCAAGTGTGTCCTTTTGGTGTGCCATTTGTGGATCTGGTTGGGTGGTGCTCTGGTGTCATCTGAAGCTGGGCACTGGGTGTATTGGTTTTGGAGATCTTGGGAGGGTTTCCAGTGCAGGCCAAGATCAGCCACTGTTTGCGCCTAGCTTGGGACCACTAGGTGGGAGCTACAAAGTGATCTGCAGTTGGTTGCTACTTGTTCTAGGCTTGGAGGTACTTGTAGAGGCTAGTCTGGGAACTGAGGATAGTGCTAGGCTTGGGACACTTTGTTGGGCATCATGATGTGAGCTGAGACCAAGCACCTGTTGTGCCAGGTTTGTGGCTGGTTGCTTGACTCTGCATTCCAAGTCAACAATTGCCCCAGTGTATCCCAGGTGTGGGGCCACCTGATGAGATTTACAATGCAAGTTGAGTCTGGTCATCACTTGGTCTGGGTTTGGTGTCACTTAGCAAGAGATACAGAGCATGATGAGTCTAGCCACCTTTTGTGTGGTGTTTGGGACCTTTGAGAGATTTCACAAAAGTTCACAGCACAAGTCAAGGCAGGTTGCTTGTGTAAAAAAGCTGCTGGAAGCATCTTGGGCCAGGCACTAAAGCTGATTAGGGGTGGAGTCTTAGGGAATCACTAGGGTGGGGCTAACAGTTTTAGACAGGTTAATGGAGAACACAGATTTGGTGCTGCCTGCACCAGGCTGGCTGGGTTGGGGGAGTGCTCAACAAAGGAACAATGGCTCCTGCTAGTGCTTCCATCCTGAGAGAGCTTCCCCAACCTCTGCCCATTCAGCCCTCTCCCTAAAAGCAGTCAATTCAGTTCCTCCCCATTTTCCCCTACAATTTTTGAGCTGTTGCTCCAGCACTGGAGCCCAGAGTGAGTAAGTTTGTGAAGGCATGGGCCCCTGAAGAGGAATGCCTGGGACTGCAGCAGCCCTCTGTCTCACTCAGACACAGTCCCTACTGTTTCTACAGCCAGATGTTATCTTCCTGGCACTGATGCCTTAGGGTGGGGATCCTGGTGTGGGTCTGGGACCCCTCTTTCCTCAGGGAAGACCTCTGCAGCTGAGATAACCCACCTTATTCTAAATTGTCACATGATGGTAATTGCCCTATCCATGTCAGTGCTACCCCTACCAGCCTTAACTTGGGTTCTTCTTTGTGATCCTTAGCTATAGGAATTCTGTTCATCTAGTCTTCAGGTGATTCTCAGTGATGGTTGTTCTATAATTTAGTTGTAATTTTGATATTGTCATGGGAGGTGATGAGCACAGACTTTACCTATCCCACAATCTTGACCAGAAGCCTCAATGTACAAAAATTTTGCTTCTCTTTCACATAACTTGTGCTCAGTCAGGTTAGAGGTCATAGTTCCTAACGGAGGAATGCTTCTACAAGAGACACGTTTATTGTATTTAAATGGAAGTTGAGATGCCTCCTAGCTATTTTAAGCTCTTCCAATGAACCAACAGGCAATTAAGGGAGTTACTATACTGGGGGGGGGGGAGATGGGGGGGTGGCAGATGGGTGATCCTGATTACCAAAGGAAATAGTGTTGCTAATGGATAATGTGGGCCAGGAAGACCATGTCTGCATCCTAGGGGATTGGGGATGGTGGTGGGGCTCTTGATGCTTCCATGTCCAGTAGTAAAAGTCAATGGAAGATTATAGCAACCCAAGAAAAATGAGAACTAAGGGCTAAGGGCTCAGATCCTTCTGAGGGTACAGAGCCCTAATCAGCTGAGATGATGGCGGAGAATAGAAATAACATAGAATAGGTAGTGAAAGACATAGCTACAAATATCAATTATGGCCTCTGACCAATGATAGTAAATGGTAGTAAATATGCGTTCTTTTGTTTTTGTTTGTATTTATGTATATTAATCAATTTTTGTTTTCTTAGTCACTCTTTCTCCTAGATATATTAGATAAGGAAAGTATGGTAATTAACCTCATCACCTTTAGGTATAGACTAGACCACGGGTCGGCAAACTGCAGCTCCTGAGCCATATGCAGCTCCTTGGATACTTTCCGTCTCAAAAGTTTGCCGATCCCTGGAAGAGCCAATCCTGTCCCTCGAAGTTTTGCAAGACCTATAAAACAAATGAAATCACCATTATGTGTATAATATCCTTTAAAAATTTTATAAATGAAACTATGATAGTTTTATTTTCATTTTCAGTTTTACTTCAGAGCCACATGTATGTACCCAAAGAGCCACATGTGGCTCGCGAGCCGCAGTTGCCGACCCCTGGCGGCTCTTCCATCTCAAAAGTTTGCCGACCCCTGAACTAGACTACCCAGGACTGTGACTGAAATAGAAGAGGAGTTAACATCATGCAGAATTATATAAAGTGATTGATTAGAATTTTTTTGTCTGCCCTTATAGGAAACAGGATGAAAACGTGTATGAAGGAAAATTACATATGTTAAGCAGAAACATAATGTTGTTATTGTCATTTGGAACATTAGATAAAGGTGTCCACTGAAAACTGCTAAGCGATTTTCTTGATTACTTCAAGTATTCATGTTTCTTATTGAAACATTTTGTCATTCTTTCCTCTCATTCTTATTTTTTCCTTTCTTCTGCCTTTCTCTGAAAATCCCATAGCAGAATCCATTGATTCTTTTGAAATAAGGAAAAGGCTTGTTTGAATTTATGAAAATATTAAAATGTTAAATTTTGACAATATCATGTTATGACTTTCTAAGGAAGATTGCTATCAAAGTAATTCCAAATGTAATATTTGATATCAGTTGGAAATTAGTAATGCCCACCATATTCAAACACTAAAAATCTGATATCTTCAAAAACAGTTTTTTAGATGAAACAAGAGTCAACCTCTGTCTTGAGCAGGTTGAATAATCACAATTTCTTAATCAGCAAAATTTGAAATCTTAAACTCTCAAACTCATTGTTAAATAATAAACCTAGGAGCATTGGATATTTATCATCATGCATGTAGGAAAAGAGAAAGGGGCCAATGAATATCAACCAATGGTCAGTGGTGCCAATTCAATGCCAACAGGAATCCCCAATTTGGGCTATGGTGAAGAAGGAAACTTTATTCAGTGCAAACAGGTCAATAGTGATACATCACAGCTGTGGAACACTCAGTAGTGTTACAGCTCAATAATGAAGCAGCACAGTATGAAACAGTATAGCGGTGAGGAGGTCCTGGGAGGGGAGTTGACCCTGGGGGAAGCCTCTTTCTGGTTAGACAGCTCTACTCTGCTCTGGTCTGCTCCACCTGGTCCAGTCTGCTCAGTTCTGCTGCTCTGTGCTCCTGGTGAGACGTCTTTGATGTTTCAGCTCCAGCCTGGAAAAGGCAGTCTTCAGTGAAAGGGAAAATGCACTCCAGGAGTCAGAGGGGAGCTGACTTATACAGACAAAAGTCCCTGCCCCTGGTCCCTGATTGGTCCATCCTCATGCAAATGAGGACTCCAAATCATTGCAGTTTGATTTTTCCAAAAAGCACTGTCCTGATTGATTGGAATGGAGCTGTTCTGATTGGTTGGTGAAGATGCTAACAGGGATATAACTGTGCAGCTTGATTGGATTGGGAAAGTCTCAGTTCTATCAGTTGGAATACAATTCCAGGAGCTCCTTTGTAAGGGCTGGCTCGTGTGGAAGGAACATAGTGCAGGCAGGCAGCTCAGGGTACACCTGAAGTGTGGTTTGCGTGAGAGGCCCCTGTGTAGAAATGGCTGCTAGTTTCTGTTTTTAAATTTGAGCCCAGTTAGCCACCAGGAGTCCTTCTCAGGAGATATCTTCTTTCTCAGCATCTATAAGATTTAGCATATAAATCTTCAAAGCATCTATTAAGAATATGGAGACATTAATTATAAGACTGTCCTCCAGAGCCACAAACTATCAACTAAGATAACCATGTAGAAATAATGTCCTTTTTGTAGGCTGTTTTTCAGAACAGGACAACAATTTCTAAAGTTATCTGTGTTCAAATAACACTTGCAAGGAAAATATTGATTTATTCACAAACACAGCAAGTTGGTGAGTGTTATAAATAGTCATGCCCCTCTCCAGTTTGCAGCAGAGGGTGGGATCTTGTAGCCACTCTCAACTTACTATCTTATCAAATCAGATTATTTTAAATTGTTTATTATTATAATAGATTGTTTAAATAGTTTAGATTATTGAAAGTAAGTTATTTTAAGCAATTTATCATGCAGTACATTCTCTCTAACTTTTACATCTTCAGATTTTTCCGAGACTCCCTTTGTTAATTCTTAAACCTTTCGGTGTTTAAGGCCTGGCTCTGAAATGCCACTACTCAGCATCATCCGCAGAGAACAGACCTACAGAGTGCCTTTTTGCTTGCAGAAATAGGGCACAGACTGAATACGAATTTTACATAATAAAAAATAAATTAAAATGAAGAATGTGTGGCATTTTTCTTCTCTGAAACTAATTAGGCTATCCTGTATTTAGCTTTCTTTGGGAAAACATTCAAGGTACTAATAGCCTCTTACACTTCTTAAAACAACCACTTTCCCATCTATACTTTTGTGTAATTGTCACAACAGCTCTGTGAAGCAGGCATTAATTTCCATTTTGCCCATCAAGAACCTGAGGCTCAGAGGCCCAATCTCACACAGCTTTAGTGACAGAGTGAGGACTGGAAGCCTGGCTTTCTCAGGCTTAGATGATGGTGGTGATATCAATAGTAATAACAACAACTAATATTTACTGGGTACATACTATGTACCAAGCACTGTTCTGTGATGAGTATAGTTTAATCCTCCTAATAGTCCAATGACGTACTTACTGAGACTAGCTCTATCTCACACTGATGCATCAGACCTTTCAGGCCAGAAAATGTTTGTTTATACTTTGAAAAATAAAAAGGTTTACATTTCTAAAAACCTTGCATTCTGAGACAGGCCACAGATATAGAAGCTTCCAGGAAGACTTGAAGTACAAATACCAAAAGCTTGTCATCTTTAAATAAACCATGTCATTTTTTATTAATAAAAGACAGAAATTTCTGTTTTTCATAAAAAAGAATACAATATCCAGCCAGAATCGACAGCTTGTATATAATAATCTGAACTAAAAGCACCCTCTTTTTTCATCTGCTAGTCAGTTGTCCTGAAAGCCAGACTTCTTTGTATGTTTTACACAGGAAGTAACAACTTTCACTCAGTGCTCAAAGCTTGTACATAAGACATTTTCTTTGACAGTACCATCACCATCACCATATTCTGGAAATTAGGACACCAAAAAGTTCTGTAACTTGCCTGAGGTAACCCATCTGGGGTAGGGAACCAGGCAGTCTGTCCCCTAATTCCTGCTATATCCCAGTCATCACATGACTAGTAAGCCTTGGTTGGCTGAAAAAGTTGTTTGTTCCACATAATTTACTAGCCTGTACTTTTTTTTTCTAGCTCTGTCCTAGCTAATGGCAATACAGAAGATAAAAAATGCAGCACTGCCCATGTGAGTTTAAAGTTTTTGGGAGGATTGGACAATTAGACAGTGATAGGGTAGGGACATATTAGAGGGGTGCACAGAAGACTGTGGAAGTCCAGATACAGGGCACCTCACCTGACCTTAGAAGTCAGAGAAAGCTTCCCAGAGGTGGGATATTGGAGCCAAGTCTTGAAAAAGAAGTAGGATTATCCACATGGGGAAAGGGAAGGAAGGAAGGATTGACCTGTTAAAACTGTTCCAGTTATATACTGCTGTATGAGTATAATGAATCACCCAAAACTTTGTGGCTTAAACCAACAAGAATCATTTTATTACATTATCTCATGGTTATGGGAGTTGTGTATGGTTCTCTTTCAGGATCTCTCATATGGTTACAGGGAGATGGCTGGCACTAAATTTATCTTGAAAGTTTGCTCATTGAAATGTCTGACAGTTGACACTGGCTGCTGGCTGGAGCCTCAGTTGGGGCTGTTGGAATTCCTCATGTTGCCTCTTCATATGCTGCAGCTGGATTGCAAAAGTGAGCATATCAAAGGAACTAGGAGTAAGCTATCTCACCTTGACTTGGAAGTGACATGGCCTCATTTCACCATAGTCACAAACCCTCCCAGATTTGAAGGGAGAGATTCCACTTCTCAATGGGAGGAAACATCAAAGTCACCTCATAAGAAGAGAATGTGGAATGAGAGATATTATTGTGGCCATTTTGGAAAATACCATGTGCCACAATGGCCTGTAAAGGCATAAGTACCAAAGAAATTATGCTTTCTCTTCTCCCACCACTCAAATTACTCAAATACAACAACTCCAGACCATAAAATATGTGCGATGCAGCTCAATAAAGTATAGACTTCCCCATAATACTTTTTCTTTCTTTCTTTCTTTCTTTCTTTCTTTCTTTGTTTCTTTCTTTCTTTCTTTCTTTCTTTCTTTTTTTTGAGGAGTGGCATTAATCATCAAATACCTTAGAGATATATATTTTTTCCTCACTATTTTTTGGGGGGGAGGATAACCCTGCTTTTCTGGTGCTCAGTGCATGAGCTCAAGCCATATATTCAGTGCTCCAGCCTGGGAGAAAATCGTTCCAGGAAGAAGGAGCGGCATATGAACAGACATTGTGCCTCGTTGTTGTCACCACCAAGCTACGGACATCTCATTGGCCCCTCCAGTCTGTAAAGGACACTGGGAAATATAGTCTTGTTGGGGCACAGTGACATGAAAATCAGTACTTTTATACCAACGTTGCTGGAGAGGATCAATATTTATTCCTGTTACAATGACAAAAGAGGATTTTACAGGAAGGAAAGAGTAGGGATTCAGGGAACAAGAACTAATGGGCAGCTTCACAGGATGGATGCTAGAAAGCATAGCCAATCCCTCCCCCCCACCACCACACACACACACACACACACACACACACACACACACACACACTCCCTTTCTTTTTTTCCTTTTGGCCTTAACATGTCTTCTGGCAAAAGACCTAGAGACTGAGCCTAACTGACCCAGACGCAATACATATGCCCACCTCTTGATTGACAGCCTTACCAATCTCTGGACTGAAGGACCCGCCAACTAAAGGGTGGACTGATGCACGCATGCACACATGGTGGGGAAAGGGAAGGAGAAATTCCTTGGGAGTAAATCTGGGGAAAACACCACCCAGACCCAAACCAAAAACACCCATTTGTCTCTTGCAATGCACTTCTCAAAGCTTCAGGAGGCAATTTTAGAGTTACTGTTTCAGGACCAGCTGGTTGGGAGGAGTTGCCACCCATAATGGAAGCAGAATTTGCATCTCTCCTCTTTCAATTTTAGGTGAAAAAGGAGAAAGTGAGTAACTCATCAGGATCAAAATTTGACATCTGATCCTCCTGTTCCATTTCACACAGAGCCAGAAACCTAGGGAGAGGAAAGAAAATTAAAATGTAAATGAATTTCAAGCAACAAGAATTATCCTGTCTCCAGTTAAGATGTTTGCTACAATCTGTCTGCATTCAATAATACACTAGTTGACATTTGAACCCCATAGCACTTTACAACCTCAAAATAACTCTTAAGTATCATCCAGATTCACTTTATTGATAAGTACCTGTTAAAGAACAAAAATTCAACCAAGTAAATTTAAAGATCTAATTGGCTTTATTAAACGATTCATAAGTTAGGCAACATCCCATCTAGTAAATAGAAAGTAGCTCTGAGGAGTTGTACAAAATGGAAGGTTTTTATAGGCAGATAGAGGGTGAGACAAGGAAATTAAAAGAGTAGATTGTACTTGGCAAGGCTACCCCACTTTAAGGAAAGGCAGGGAGTCTTATGAAACAGATTACATCACTAGTACTGACCCAGGAAATTCCAGACTGATTGATTTTAAAATTCCACTCGTGGAAGAGGTTGAAACCCCAACCCAGCTAGGTAGTAAGTCTTGGTGGGGCTTAGCACAAGTGACTCCATTTTGGGCCTATTGTTTCTTTTTAACAACTATTCCCTCCTTTTGGTCAAACCCTCAGCCTTACTGTGAGATGTGATCAAAATTTAAGGCATTAGTGGGCTGACCATGTGGCACAGTTGGTTAAGAGCGCGAACTCTGAGCAACAGAGTCACCAGTTCGATTCCCACATGGGCCAATGAGCTGTGCCTGAGCTGAGCTTCCGCTGAGTTGCTGACAGGCAGCTGGATGGCTCAGCTGGTGAGAGCTAGTGATCTTAACAACAAGGTTGCTGGTTCGACTCCCGCATGGGATGGTGGGCTGCACCCCCTCATACCCCCCCGCAAAGAAGACTGAACATGGAACCTTGAGCTGAGCAGGTGCTCAGCTGGTGAGAACACATGCTCTTAACAACGAGGTTGCCAGTTCAGCTCCCACATGGGATGGTGGGCTGTGCCCACCCACCACCCACCCCCACCTGCAACTAGATTGAAAGCAGCGACTGGACTTGGAGCTGAGCTTGTGACCTCCACAACTAACAGTGAAGGACAACGTGACTTGGAGTTGATGGATCCTGGAAAAACACAGGCTCCCCTTCCCCAATTCCCCAACACTGTTCCCTTCCCCAATTCTCCAATAAAAATCTTAAAAAAACAAATTTAAGGCATTAGTGCCACTCTCAGCTACTGCTCTGCAGTTCTTGCAGCTTTCATTGATTTTCTGTGTAATATTCAAAGGTCATGATGTTTTTGTTTAATTCCTGTGATACTCACAGGTCATAGCTTCAGGATCATAATCTTTAAGTCAGTCATTCTCGTTACTCCTTTTCTGACATTCCAGTCTTAGGGAGATCATTTACTTGGTGGTTATCAGCTGTGAACAGGCATTTTAAACTGTTGAGAAAATACAACATACCAGGGAGATTATTATGTTAAATATAAGCAGAAAAATTCCCAATATTTGGAGGGAAATTTGGAGCTATAGTCCTCGAGGCCCAAACCAATCAAAGAAAGACCCTGTTGAAGAAGGAGTTACCCTTTTAAACCAAGTGGCTTTCTCAGTGATCTCATGTAACTGAGTTTTAGCTTCCCCAAAGGTGTTAAACCAGGTGAAGCCGGTAGTGCTGACCACAGCACAGACCCTCCTAGCTCAGCTAAAGGATGATCAACAGCTATCCTATTATCAAGAACAACTTTGGCCAGAGTCTATGGATTTTTGTTGGACAGCTATTGCTTTAATAGCAGATTCTTGCAATATTTTCAAGAACTAAGGAAAGGTTCCTGATTATAGCTTCATCTGTACTTATTCCTGACTAGGAAAATAGGGAATACCACTTGGTAGGTCCTTCCTAGAACCGTTTGGGACATGGTTAGATAACCTAAAGGTATTGTCTGGTTATGCACTAGCCATCTAGGCATTCATAGGCCCAAGGAGAATGATAATCACCATAGACAAAGATAAGTTCTGTCAAGTACAAACCACTTCCACTAAGGCAGTACTGTTAATGTGTTCATGTGCAGGGATTTTGCATTTACCAGTTCAAGCCAAGGTTCAGTTAGGTGTTCTCCTAGCCTGAAATAAAAGTTGTTTTAAGTCCCAGAGGCTACCCCTCCTTTAGCAATGGCCTAAGAGATACAAGTGATGGTGTTGTCTTTCCAGGCCAATGTCAGAGGAAAGAAAGAGAGAGAGAGAGAGAGAGAGAGAGAGAGAGAGAGAGAGAGAGAGAGAGAGA
>NW_017731614.1:407830-460501 GCF_001890085.2 Hipposideros armiger | reverse complement strand
CGATTTGGTTGAGTTTTGGAGATTTTACAACAAGTTGAAGATGGAAGACCAAACTGTGCATTTTTGCCATATTTTACTGTTTTACTTCCATAAAGCGAAGAACACGTGTCAAACTTGTGAAAAGTTGCATAAAGTTTATGGTGACAATGCTCTACAAGAACGTCAGTGCCAACAATGGTTCACGAAATTCTGTGCTGGTGATTTTGATCTCAACGACGCTCCTCGGTCAGGGAGACTCACCGAGGTTGATGACAACAAAATAAAGGCATTGTTCAACTCAAACCCACGTTACATGACACAAGAGATTGCAGAAACATTGAACATCCATCATTCAAGCATTCACGACCACCTGAAGAAGCTGGGATACGTAAGCAAGCTCGATATTTGGGTTCCGCATGAACTCAAGAAGTTCATTTGACAGCACATATAAACATCCGCAATATGCTCATTAAAAGTGGGAAAAAATGATCTTTTTTTGAAGCGATTGATAACTGGTGATGAGAAATGGATTGTTTACAACAATGTGGTGCACAAACGGTCTTGATCTTGACATGATGGTTTGCCTTAAATGACATCGACAGCAGACATTCATCAGAGGAAGGTTATGCTCTCAGTGTGGTGGATTTTAAAGGTGTCGTGTTTTTCGAGCTCCTACCAAGGAACCAAATAATCAATTCAAATGTGTACTGTTAGCAATTGGACAGTTGGAACGAACCATCATCCAGAAATGTCCAGAGCTTGTTAATTGTAAAGGAGTTGTGTTCCATCGCGACAACGCGAGACCACACACAAGTTTGATCACCCGTCAAAAATTATTGGAGCTTAGATGGGATGTGTTGCCACACCCACCATACTCACCTGACCTTGCGCCGTCAGACTTCCATTTGTTTCGCTTTCTTCAAAACTTCTTGCGTGGTATAATGTTCAGTTCAGATGAGGCTGTAAATCAGCACCTTATTCAGTGTTTTCCAAATAAAGACAGGTCCTTCTATGAATGAGGAATTATAAAGCTCACTGAAAGATGGCAAAAGGTTATCGAACAAAATGGGCAATATGTCATTGATTGATCTTTGTTCTTTATATAAATAAATGACCTTTGAAAAACATAGACAAAATACGTCATGACTTTTCCAAAGACCCAATAGAATTACAAGAGATAACAAACTATTACATATCAGATTTCTAGGACTTTCATATAATTTCTGGAACACTTACGTTATAACATATCTTCATAAATATACTCTAAGATGGTTTAACATCACTTATCTGACAATGCTTCCCATGTAATTTTACATATCAAATAAGCCTAACTATTCTAACAACTCTCTTTTTATAAGGAGTGAGAACAAATCTTTTAAGATGTTCCAGGGACCCTCTATAAAATTCCAAATTTAGTTCAAGGTCAAAAAGATTTCATTTAGAATTTGATTTTGAGAAGTTTGTCAAAATATCAAAAGGTTTTAAAATTTTTTGACTAAATAAGGACCACAGATCGTTATGAAACAATATTTAGTTATTTAACCAAAGTGACAATTAAAGAATTCACAGGAAAATATAGAAAGTTACATAGTTCTGAGCAAAATCTAGCTCTGTTAATCTCAAGAAGACTAGGTTTACTTAAGTAATTGAGGGCCTGGTAAAACAGCAAACATAGGAAATTATTTTGATCAAACAGAGTCTTTGTTTTCTAGACAGAACACTTAAAAAGTAAAGAAAAACCTTTGTTTACAATTTCTTTTTAGGAGCAAACCAATAATCCAAGAAAACTTGTCCTTTCAGAAGAAGAAAGAAAATAAGGGTTTATAAATAAACATAACATAGATATATCATAGATATTAAAGATTTTTCAGAACTTTTACAAATTTTCAATCTTATCCAGCTTGACCACACATATAATTCCATTCCCAAGGTTTTATTTTCCCACAGAACTTCTACAATCGTCTTTAATCAGATTTTGTCCTATGTTCTCCTACTTCCCATTTGGAAATAATCAGCCTCACTTTTCAGCATCACTTTAGAGCAAAATTACTTTCTATTCCCTCAAAAAAAATGCATTTTCGGTCCTCATTCTTTCTTTTACCAAAAATACACATCATCCCCGCCCTGCTGCAGTCCGTAGCCCGGCTCCGCGCCACGCTCACCGGATCGTCTTGTGCCCAGAAAGGAAGTAGTTCCTTTGAACCATGTGTGGCATTTGGGCCCTCTTTGGCAGCGATGACTGCCTTTCTGTTCAGTGTCTGAGTGCTATGAAGATTGCACACAGGGGTCCGGATGCATTCCGTTTTAAGAATGTCATTGGATACACCAACTGCTGCTTTGGATTCCACCAGTTGGCGGTGGTGGACCCGCTGTTTGGAATGCAGCCAATTCGAGTGAAGAAATAGCCTTATTTGTGGCTCTGTTACAATGGTGAAATCTACAACCACCAAAAGCTGCAACGCCATTTTAAATTTGAATATCAGACCAAAGTGGATGGTGAGATAATCCTTCATCTTTATGATAAAGGAGGAATTGAACAAACAGTTTCTATGTTGGATGGGGTATTTGCATTTATTTTACTGGATACAGCCAGTAAGAAAGTGTTCCTGGGCAGAGATACCTATGGAGTCAGACCTTTGTTTAAAGCTATGACAGAAGATGGATTTTTGTTCAGAAGCTAAAGGTCTTGTTAACTTGAAGCACTCCACAGCTCCTTTTTTAAAAGTAGAGCCCTTTCTCCCTGGACACTACGAAGTTTTGGATTTAAAGCCAAATGGCAAAGTTGCATCGGTGGAAATGGTTAAATATCATCACTGCAGAGACAAGCCTCTGCTTGCCCTCTATGACAGTGTGGAGAAACTGTTTCCAGGTTTTGAGCTAGAAGCTGTAAAGAGCAACCTCCGGATGCTTTTTGACAATGCCATTAGGAAACGTTTGATGACAGACAGAAGGATTGGCTGCCTTTTATCAGGGGGCTTGGATTCCAATTTGGTTGCTGCTACCCTGTTGAAGCAGCTCAAAGAGGCCCAAGTCCAGTACCCTTTCCAGACATTTGCGATTGGCATGGAAGACAGTCCTGATCTACTGGCTGCTAGAAAGGTGGCAAATCATATTGGGAGTGAACACCATGAAGTCCTCTTTAACTCTGAGGAGGGTATTCAGGTCCTGGATGAAGTCATATTTTCTTTGGAAACTTATGACATTACAACAGTGCGTGCTTCCGTAGGTATGTACTTAATTTCCAAGTACATTCGGAAGAACACAGATAGCGTGGTGATCTTCTCTGGAGAAGGTTCAGATGAACTAACTCAGGGATACATCTATTTTCATAAGGCTCCTTCTCCTGAAAAAGCCGAGGAAGAGAGTGAGAGGCTGCTGAAGGAACTCTACTTGTTCGATGTTCTCCGAGCAGATTGAACTACTGCCACTCACGGCCTTGAATTGAGAGTCCCATTTCTAGATCATTGATTTTGTTCCTATTACTTGTCTCTGCCACGAGACCGGAGAATTCCCAAGAATGGGATAGAAAAGCATCTCCTGAGAGAGACATTTGAAGACTCCAATCTGTTACCTAAAGAGATTCTCTGGCGACCCAAAGAAGCCTTCAGTGATGGCATAACCTCAGTTAAGAATTCCTGGTTTAGGATATTACAGGAATATATTGAACATCAGGTTAGTGATGCAATGATGGCAACTGCTGCTGAAAAATTTCCCTTCAATACACCTAAGACTAAAGAAGGCTATTACTACCGCCAAATCTTTGAACACCATTACCCAGGCCGAGCTGACTGGCTCACCCATTACTGGATGCCCAGGTGGATCAATGCCACTGACCCTTCTGCCCGCACCCTGACCCATTACAAGTCAGCCGCCAAAGCTTAGGCACTCTCTAAACTCTAGAGTGAAAGTAAATGTTTCTTCTTATTGTGAAGGGTAGGGGCCCTGGGGGCCGGAAGGGGGAGCAGTGAGCGTCAACCATGCAGACTTGCTTGGAGGTGAAACGAAATAAGTCTTAAGTCTAAAACATTGAAAAAAAAATGCACATCATACTTTCCTTGTATACAGAGTTGTTTTTCTTATTTCTAGTAGCTTTAATTACATATATTAGAATTCTTAACTCTTAAAAACCTTAATTTCTAGTGCAAACTAAGAAGTAAGCAATTATGAATTGTCTTTTGCATTAGCATTTCTGTGGATTGGTAGACATAAATACCTTTTATAATTTCTAGAAACGTGTGATTTCTCATAGAAACTCTCTTGGCATGGCACAAGATATGTACCCCAATATTTTTTAGTTCCTCTGTAAAAGGAAGCTGCAACTGTATAAATATGTGTTCTGTAATTAATGTTTCAGTATTTTATAAATGATCTAGATATTTAACAAATTTTTATCATTTAGCTTAATAAGCAAACTTGAAAGTTTCAGGTTACCAAAAAGATTTGGGGAAACTATTTTAAATGTTCACCTAAATTTTTTCTATCCTTCTTACATCTATTTTACTTATTCTTTTTTTTTTTTTGGAAGATTTCATTGAGGAATTGGGGGAGGGGAACAGTGTTGGGGAATCAGGGAAGGGGAGTAGACAAGTTGCTGTCATTTTGTTGTTCAGTCTAGTTGTGGAGGACGTCGCTTCACTGGCCCATGTTGGTATTATCATTGCTCTTCTCAGCTGAGGCAGATCAGTCTCCAGCCATTCAACGGCCACTCACGGCTGCTCATGGCAGCTCACAGCAGTCACGACCGCCTAGCTCCAGGTGGAACTGTTGTTCACTATCTTAGCTATAGAGAACGCAGCATCACTGGTCCCCATGTGGGATCCGAACTGGATCCCTGCTGCTCAGAGCTGGTGTCCAAAGCCAGCTCTTAACCAACCCGCCACTCAGCTGGCCCTACTTATTCTTTTTTTAAGACCATGAGTTTTTAAAAGTTTTTTATTAAAATATAGCTAACATACAATATTATATTAGTTTTGGGTGTAAACCATAGTACCTAAAAAACTGACCACAATGATAAACCATCTGACACCAGACCATGCTATCATTGACTATCTATATTCCCTATGCTGTACATTACATCCCCATGACTAATTTGTTGTATACCTGGAAATTTGAACCTCAATTTCCCTTCACCTTTTCTGCCCATTTTACAAATTTTCAATTACGGTTGACATTCAATATTATTTTATGTTAGTTTCAGGTGTACAGCATTGTGGTTAGACATTTATATAATTTAAGAAGTGATCCCCCTGACTAGTCTAGTACCCATCTGGCACTATACATAGTTATTACCATATCATTGACTACATTCCCTATGGTTTATTTGACATCCCCACGACTATTTCATACTACCAATTTGTACTTCTTAATCCCTTCCCCTTTTCACCCTGTCCTTCGACCCCCTCCTATCTGGAAATCATCAGCTTGTTCCTTGAATCTATGAGTCTGTTTCTGTTTTGTTTGTTCATTTATTTTGTCCTTTAGATCCCACATATAAGTGAGATTATATGGTACCTGTCCTTCTCTGTCTGACTTATTTCACTTTAATTTATTTATTTTTAAAAATTATGTTTAGATTACTTATTAAAAAATTTCATCATACCAAGTTATTTTTCTTTTTTTTTTAAAGATTTTTATTGGGTAATTGGGGGAATGGGAACAGTGATGGGGAATTGGGGGAAGGGGAACAGACAAGTTGCTGTCGTTTTGTTCTTCAATCTAGTTGTGGAGGATGTTGCTTCACTGGCCCAAGTTGGCACCATCATTGCGCTCTTCCCTGGCGAGGCAGATCAGTCGCCGGCTTCTGGACGGCCGCTCACTGCGGCTGCTGGCCGCTCACGCTGGCTGCTGGCCACACACGGTAGCCCATGGCAATCCACTGCCACAGGGACTGCAGCCCACGCCGTCGCCGGCGACTCACGGCAGCCCAGCTCCAGGTTGAGCTGTTGTTCAGCATCTTAGCTGTGGAGGGCAGTGTCACTGGCCCTCATATGTGGGATCTGAACCGGGGCCCTCTGGCATCCCAAGCAAGTTCTTAACCATCGCGCCACTCGGCCGGCCCCCAAGTTATTTTTCTTACTGACAAATTTTGTAATAGAGATTAACATGAAATTATTTGACCTCTAGTAAACGTAGGTAGAATAAAAGTATTATATTTAATGCTCATAATTCTAAAGACATGTCTGTTTTAATTAAACCATCAAAATTAAACAAGCTTTAATACCAAATATTTCCCCAGATCACATGAACCTGAAATTCATTTAGGTTAGTTTCTATTAGATTTCTAAGAATTTAATTTATATAAGTGTTTGTTTAATTTTATTTAAGCCAATTACATAGAGCTCTTTTTTAAATTAAAATTTATTGGGCTGACAATAAATTAGTTAGTAAAATTAAATATGTTTCAAGTGTACAATTCTGTAATAATACATCATATTGTGTGCTCACCACACAGAGTCAGTTCTTACACACACACATCACCATATATTTGACCCCCTTTACCCTTTGGTAACCACTGAACTATTGTCTGTGTCTATGAGTTGGTTTTTTTTTTAATTTGTTTGTCTTATTCCTTTGTTGCTTTCAGTTTTATATCCCACAAATCAGTGAAGTCACATGGTTCTTGACCTTTTCTGTCTGACTTATTTCACTTAGCATGATAATCTCAAGATCCATTCATGTTGTTACAAATGGTACTATTTCATCTTTCCTTATGGCAGAGTAGTATTCCATTGTGTATATATACCACATCTTCTTTATCCAATCATCTATGGAAGGACACTTTGGTTGTTTCCATGTCTTAGCCACCATAAATAAAGCTGCAATGAACATCGGAGCACATATGTCTTTATGGATAAATGTTTTTGGATTTTTGGGGTAGATACCCAGGAGAGGGATTGCTGGGTCATATGGTAGGTAATTCTACTCTTAATTTTTTGAGGAACCTTCACTCTGCCTTCATTGTGGCTGCACCAATCTGCATTCCCACCAACAGTGTATGAGGGTTCCTTTTTCTCAACTGCCTCTCCAACACTTGTTATTATTTGTCTTGTTGATGATAGCCATTCTAACTGGTGTGAGGTGATATCTCATTATGGTTTTTATTTGCATTTCTCTGATGATTAGTGATGTTGAGCATCTTTTCATATGTCTATTGGCCATCTGTATGTCCTCTTTGGAAAAGTGTCTATTCAGGTCTTCTGCTCATTTTTTTTAAAGATTTTATTGGGGAATTGGGGGAGGGGAACAGCGTTGGGAAATCAGGGTAGGGGAACAGACAAGTTGCTGTCCTTTTGTTCTTCAGTTTAGATGTGGAGGGTGTTGCTGCACTGGCCCATGTTGGTGTTATCATTACACTCTTTCCAGGTGAGGCAGGTCGGTCGCCGGCCTCTGGAAGGCCACTCACGGCGGCTCTTGGCAGGTCACACCAACTGCCAGCCGCTCACGCTGGCTGCTGGCCACACACGGTAGCCCATGGCAGCCCACAGCCTATGCTGTCACCAGCGACTCATGACAGCCCAGCTCCAGGTCGAGCTGTTGTTCACCATCTTAGCTGTAGAGAGCAGTGTCACTGGCCCCCATGTGGGATCCGAACTGGGGCCCTGCTGCTCAGAACTGGCTTCCCAAGCCAGCTTTTAACCAACGTGCCACTCAGCCAGCCCCCCATTTTTTTTTTTAACGTAGAACTCTACCTCATTCTTTTAACAGTTGTATGGTATTTCACTGTTTTATTTATTTATTATAATTTTTTTAATTGGGGGTTGGGGAAGGGGAACAGTGTGGGGGAATTGGGGAGGGGCACTAGCCAAGTTGATGTTCTTCAATCTTTAGTTGTGGAGGGCACCAGTAGCCATCTGGCTGCCTATCGGCAGCTCTCGGCCTGTGAGCTCAAGAGGCCTTAGTTGTGGGTGGGCGTAGCCACCATCCCATGTGGGAGTCAAACCAGCAGCCTTGTTAAGAACGCATGCTCTATCCACTAAGCCATCCGGGCAGCAGCTCAGCTCAAGGTGCCAAGTTCAGTCTTAGTTGTGGGCGGGTGTAGCCCACCATCGAACAGGCAGCCTTGTTGTTAGGAGCATGTGCTCTCACCAGCTGAGCCATCCTGCCACCTGAAGTCAGCTCAGCAGAAGCTCAGCTCGGGCGCAGCTCACTGGCCCACGTGGAAATTGAACCGGCGACCCTGTTGCTCAGAGTTTTGAATCTTTGGTAGGATTCACTAGTGAAGCCATCTGGTGTTGGACTTTTGCTTTTGGAAAGGTTTTGGATGACTGATTCAATTTCCTTACTGTTGATCAGTCAGTTAGATGTTCCAGTTCTTTGTGATTCAGTCTAGGAAGGCTATATGTTTCTAAGAACTTGTCCATTTCTTCTAGGTTATTGAATTTGGTGGCATATAGTCCTTCACAGCATTCTTGGATGATATTTTGTATTTCTGCGGCATCCGTGGTAACTTCTCTTTCATTTCTGATTTTGTTTATTTGTGTCTGGTTTATAATCTTTGTGAGTCTAGCCAAGGATTTGTCAATTTTATTAATTTTTTTCAAAGAACCAGCTTTTTGTTGCATTAAATTTTTTCTATTGTCTTTTTGTTCTCTATTTCATTAAGTTCTGCTCTGATTTTTATTATTTCCTTTCTTCTGCTGACTTTGGGTTTCAGTTGTTCTTCATTTTCTAGCTCTTTAAGGTGTAATGTGAAGTTTTTTATCTGGGAATTTTCTTCTTTCTTGAGATAAGCCTGTAATGATAGAAATTTCCCTCTTATTACTGTTTTTGCTGCATCCCAATAACTTTGATAGGATATACTTTCATTCTCATTTGTTTCTATGGATCTTTTGATCTCTCCTCTTATTTCTTCTTTGATC
This sequence comes from Hipposideros armiger, assembly GCF_001890085.2. NCBI lineage: Eukaryota > Metazoa > Chordata > Mammalia > Chiroptera > Hipposideridae > Hipposideros > Hipposideros armiger. Next base: position 451,664 of record NW_017731614.1, on the reverse strand, counting down.
CAGCTGTTCTTTAAAAGCATGCTGTTTAATTTCCACATATTTGTGGGTTTTCCTGCTTTCTTTTTGCAGTTGATATCCAATTTCAACACTTTGTGATCAGAGAAAATGCTTGGTATGATTTCAATCTTCTTAAATTTGCTGGGGCTAGTTTTATGTTCCAATACATGGTCTATCCTTGAGAATGTTCCATGTACACTAGAAAAGAATGTATAGTCTGATGTTCTAGGATGAAGTGCTCTATAAATGTCAATTATGTCCATTTCATCTAATGTGTCATTTAAGGCTGATATTTCATTTATTTTCTGTTTGGATGATCTATCCATAGCTGTCAATGGGGTATTTAGGTCCCCTACTATAATTGTGTTTTGGTCAATTTCTCCCTTTAGTTCTGTTAGTAGTTTCTTTGTATATATTTTGCTGCTCCCTGATTGGGGGCATAAATATTGATGACTGTTATGTCTTCTTGTTGTATAGTCCCCTTTATCATTATGAAATGTCCATCTTTGTCTCTTGTTACCTTTTTTATCCTGAAGTCTGTTTCATCTAATATAAGTATGGCTACACCTGCTTTTCTCTGAATACCATTTACTTGGAGTGTCAATTTCCACTTTGAGTCTATATTTGTCCTGTAGCTGAGATGTGTCTCTTGGAGGTAGCATATGGTTGGGTTTTGTTTTGTTATCCAATCTGCTACTCTGTGCCTTTTTATTGGTGAATTCAGTCCATTTCCATTTAGGGTGGTTATTGATAAATGAGGATTTCCTATCTTTCTACCTTTTGTTTTCTGGTGGCTCGGCGTCTCCATTGTTTCTTTTCCCTTTTGTTGCTGTCTGTTATTTCAGTGTGGTGGTATTCTATGATTTTTCCCTCTGTTTCTTCTTTTTTTTATGTTATAGATTTCAGTTCTGGATTTTTTTCAGTGGTTACCATTAAGTTTATGTAAAAGAAAATTTCATATTTACAATAGTACTTTTTCTTGAGCATGCTTCTTATCTCCATTCCCCTTTGCAGGTTCAGACCTTTACTCTCTCTGCTTTTATTTTTTGTTGTCACAAATTATCCCTACTTCTGCTGTGAGTTGATTTCTGAGTTGCAGTAGCAAGTTGTTTTTTCTTTTTTCCTTTTTAAATTTTTTTTTTCTTCTTTGACCTGTATGTTATGCTTAAGTGCATAGTGCCCTGGTTTTTCATTTCCTTCTTCTGTCTGTCTGTTCGTAATACTACTCATGGTTTTGCATTCTTTTGATTTTTTTTGTTTCAGATGGAATAGCTTCCTTCAGTATTTCTTGTAATGCAGGTTGTGTGTTAGAAAATGCCCTTAGCTTCTGTATGTCTGGAAAGGTCTTTATTCCTCCTTCATATTTAAAGGATATCTTTGCTGGATATATTATTCTTGGCCCATAATTTCTCTTCTTCAATAGATTGAATATTTGATTCCACTCCCTCCTAGACTGTAGAGTTTCTGCTGAAAAATCTGATGATAATCTAATGGGCTTTCCTTTGTAGGTTACCATCTTCTTTTCCCTGGCTGCAATGAGAATTCTTTCTTTGTCATTAATTTTTTACAGCTTCAGTAAAATGGAGAAGTGCCTTGGAGAAAGCCTGTTGGGATTGAGGTAATTAGGTGTTCTGTTTGCTTCTTGGATTTGGGGATTCAGTTATTTCCACAAGTTTGGCAAGTTCTCATTCACTAATTTGTTTGAATATACTCTCTGTCCCCTTCTCCCTTTCTTCTCTTTCTGGTATAACCATTATTCTTATGTTGCTCTTTCTGATGGGGTCAGAAAGTCCTTGTACAGTTCTTTCATTTCTTTTAACTCTCAAGTCTCTCTCTTCTTCCATCTGTGTCACTTCCAGATTTCTATCTTCAATGTCACTGATTCTTTCCTCCATCTGGTCAGCTCTATTACCTAAGCTGGCTATTTAATTCTTCTTTTATTGAGTTCTTAATCTCCAGAATTTCTATTTGGTTCTTTTTTTTTTAATTTCAATCTGTTTGGTAAAAATGTTTATTTTGGGAGCACTAGTTCCCAGTTGCTCTGGTCCTTGGTTCCAGGAATTCTCCCCTCTCTCTGCCATTATCATTTTGCCCTCTTTACTGGCTCTTTCTCATCAGCATAAAAACTTACTGATATTTCTTCCATCTTAAAAAAAAAATCTTGATTCTATTTTTCCCACCAGTTACAGCCCAATTCCCCCCACCCCCCTCTTTTCTCCTTTAAAGCACTGTCTGTACTTGGGCATGCCAATACCTGTCCTTTCATGTTCTTTTCAAGCTATTTCAATCAGGCTTGTATTCCCACTACGCCAGAAAATTGCACCCACACTGGCCTGCCTCTGACATAGCCAATCATTGCTTCCTCCTTACGAATACTATCTTTACTTGGCTTCCAGGACACCACACTCTAGGTTTTTTCCTACTTTATTGGTGGTTCCTTTTCATTCTCCTTTGCTGATTTTTCTTCCCCCAGTCATACTAGAGTTGGAATTACTTCCTTGGTAATCTTAACAGTCTCATGAGGTTAAGTGTGGAATATATGCCTCTGATTCTCAAATTTATATTTTTAAACCAGAACTCCCTTCCAAACTCTTCACTTCTTGTACTCAATTGCCTCATCTACATTTCTACTTGGATATTTAAGAGACACCTCAGGCTTCACATATCCATGCCCTCCTGATGTTTCCCACCTCCAAACTTGCTCCTTTTCAGCATCTTCTATTCCAGTTGATGGAAATGCCATCCTTACATTTGCTCAGGCCAAAACCCGTGGAGCTATCTCTGATTCTCTTTCTTTTATACCCCAAATCCAAATTCTGCTGTCCCTATCTTCAAAACATCCAGAATCTGAACACTTCTTACCACCTCACTGCCACCATGCTGGTAAGAGCCATCTTGCCTGCATTTCTGCACTATCTGACTAACTGGTTTCCCTGCTCCAACATTCGCCTACTGTCTCTTTTCAGATAGATACTCAAGTAATTTTTATAAAACACAAGTCAGAAAACATCACTGCTCTGCTCAACTTTTCCGTGGTTCCCATTTCACTTTCGCATAAGAGCCACAGTCTCTATCACGACACGCAAGGCCCTACATGAGCTGAGCCTTTTCTTACTATTCCTTCCTTCATTTACTTTACTCCAGCTCCAGTTATCTCCTTCCAGTTCTTGAACATTCTCAGCCTTTGTTCTGTCTGTTTTCTCTGCCCAGAATGGTTTTCCTCCATGTATCTGCATGTCAAACTCTCTTACTTCCTCTTTGCTTAAGTATACCTTCCTATAAGGGAGCCACCCTCACCAAAGAAAAAAGAAAAAGAAAAAAAAATGTTCGTTTTGTTCTTTGATTGTGTTTCTGAGTTTATTAAATTGCTTGTCTGTGTTTTCTTGCATCTTGTTGAGTTTTCTCAGAATTGCAATCTTGAATTCTCTGTCATTTATGTTACATATTTCCAGGTCTTTAAGCTCATTTTCTGGAGACTTTTCATTTTCTTTCTGAGCTGCCTTGTTACCTTGGTTTTTCATGGCAATTAATGAATTATTATTTCTCTTCCTGGGCATCTACAAAAGTGGCTTCTGCAGCAGGTTGTTGGTGTTAGTGGACTGTTTTATTGTCTCTCCTGCTGCAGCCTTTTATTCTCTCTCACACTGTAGCATTATATTCTCCCTTGAACTATTCCAGCTTCTCACATGATTGGGTGGTTCTCTGGAAGATGGGCTTCTCCTCTGTGAGCAGGTCACCTGGGTCTCAGGGTACAGTCTCTGTGGGGGGATGTAGACGGTGATAGACATCTGAGCTTCTGAAATCCCAGTGCTCCCCCTGCAGCCCAATGCAGAGCCTGTGTGTCTCAGCACTCTGGTTGCTCCTGCAGGGATCTATCCAGAAAGGTGGAGGCAGGGTGAGCTGTGAGTTGTGGCTCTGAGCAATGGTGACTACCAGTCCACAGCTGTCTTGCCCCACAGTTCCTTCCCTTTCGCTGGAATTAGTTGCGCTGTGAGTCTGTGGCTGCAGGGCTGCAATTCTCAGCATTGTAGATATTCTTGTTGCAGGGAACCCAAACAAAGAGACAGGACACCAAGGCGTGGGAAGCAACCTTTACTAATGCCGCACTGGCTCAGTGGATTTACATCCAGAGGCTGAGCCCTGATTCAGGTGGGACTCGGGGTTATATACCCTGAAGTTTTTAGGTTGGCAGCTAAGATTTATTATTAGAACATGTGGCCATTGTGCCAGCTCCTGACTGGCTCTTGGGTGAGGTAGGAATTTGGAAATATTAAACGGAGGTCTTGCTGACCACAGAGTCCAGGAATGTCTTTGTCTGAAGCCCGCACAAAATCCTTAGTGACCACATACTCTGGGAAAGCCTTTGTCTAGGGCCCACTGCCACATTCTGTTCTCTAATCTGACACTGCTGTGGTTTCTGCTGGAGCTGGCCTCTAATCCTGGGAGGGTGGGGGTGAGGCAAGCTCTGGGAAGGTGAGGGGATGGGGAAGGCAGCTAAGCTCCTTGTCTGTGTGTCTGTTTTCTGCCTGGTAGTGAGGGCTTAAAACACCGTTCTCACCCTCTTGCATTCAGTGTTTGCTCCGACGTCTCTGCCATGAGCACTGGGTTCAGTGGTATTATATGCTAATCCATCAGGCAGGACTGTGGGCATAGGGGATGCACTCGCAGCCCAGGTTCTTCCTTTTCTCACAACTGGTCTGGACTGTATCAAGCTCTGGTCTGCGTCCTACGGCCCTGCAGCCCGTGTCTCTGCACTTCCCTCTTCCCTCCTCTCCCACCCACCCAATTTGCCTACCTTCAGGTGATTTGATATGTGGGTCTGTTAGCTGTTCCAGTGTGCCACACAGGGAATCCTTTGTTGAATATAGCTGTTCAATTTGTTGTATCTTCTAGGGGAGATTTCAAGAAGCACTCCTCACACCGCCATTTCTGTGACATTTAATAGAGCTCTTTTACAAATTAATCTTGGCAATACTATCTGGAGTTAGAAGATACCACATATGTACTATATATTATAGTATATACGAGGTCGGACAATTAGGTTTGCGAACTCATCCTAGCAAAAGCGCTACATACCTCATTGATGAATATCATTACAGTCACCTTCAAAGTACTCCCCTTGGGAAACTGCACTGACACCAGTGCCTAATCTACCCTTCAAAGCAATTTTGGAATTCTTTTTCTGCAATGGCCATCAGAGCTGTCCTCGTATTACCCTTGATGTCCTGAATGTCATAAAAATGTCTTCCTTTCAATATTTCCTTTGTCTTTAGGTAAAGAAAAAAGTCATTGGGGGCCAGATCAGGTGAGTAGGGAGGGTGTTTCAATACAGTTATTTGTTTACTGGCTAAACACTCCCTCACAGATAGTGTCATGTGAGCTGGTGTATTATTGTGATGCGAGAGCCATGAATTTTGGCAAAAAGTTTAGGTCGTTTTTGTCTAACTTTTTCACACAGCCTTTTCAGCACTTCCAAATAGTAAACTTGGTTAGCTGTTTGTCCAGTTGGTACAAATTCAGAATGAATAATCCCTCTGATAAAGAAAAAGGTTAGCAACATGGTTGCAACAAGTTTAGGAACTTAATTGTCAGACTTCATAAAATATAATATATGTATATGCACAGAAATACAGACAAATAGAGAGACCTCATAGCTTCCATTCTAAAGATTTAACCATGAGACAGGTACAATCATTCAAAATTCACTAATTTATAAAAAAAGTAGGATCTATTCAAATGATATTTCCCTCTTTTATTCTCCTTCTGTTGAGAATTACCTCCATGAAGTTTGTATTTTAAAGGGATGATCTAGATTAGAGTAAACATTTACATCTCAAAGGCACAGGGAAAGAATGCAAGTTCCTCCAAGAACTTTGGTTTCCTAAGGCCAATATTTTTAAGCCTTTTGAGGTGGATAATGGAGGTATTGTGATTGGTAAAGAGGGCTAGTAGCTTTTGAATTTTTTCTAGATCCTGATGTCTAGTCCTGTAAAGACTAGTTTTGTAAATCACGACAGCTGTTTTTAATTTTTTGAAAAAGTAGATTGGCATCTAAACGATACCAAAGAACTGACACACCCATCTAGTTTTGTTGGAATGTTTTTCTTGTAATGTAATTTGACTTGGGAGAGAAGGCTTAAAAAGAATTCCTGAATATCAGATTCCAATTTGGCCATTTTAAATCATAAATTTATTAAATCCTTTCAAATATTTTGTCAGGTTTTCAGCTGGGACAAACAGTAAATAGTTCTGGCAGTATTAAACAACCCCATGGACTCAAGAGGCTTCCTCAAAGAGGGTACAAAAGGTATTATTTTCTCAAAATCTACAGTCACTTCCAAAAACAGTCAAAAGTAAGAACTGACAACCTGCATATCCAAAACAGGAAAGCAAAGCCAGTTTAAAAGGAGACAAGCAAGAAGGCAATAGTTATCCCTAGGAGAAAAAAGATTAATAATTAATTCGTCTGAATTTGAAAAAAAAGGACAATGTGAAATTGTATGTCTCTCTCTCAACTCGACTCAAGAAGTAAACCATTTACAAAAACTTTTGCGAATCTTCCCTGGGTTTAAAAAAATCTTCAAATATGGCCCTTAGTTTGGCTTTGACAAGGGAGTGAAAGATACCTGAAGAGGATCACCTGTATAGCCTTAGGTGTTCTTATTTTGAAAGATAACTGTTCAATAATTTCCTCAGATTGAAAAGGCAATTCAGATAAATGATTACTAGAATGAATACTTAAAGGATGAAGGGGAGCAGTAGGAATTATGTTAGTCTTGTAGTCTTTTGTTTTAAGTACCTCCTGTGTCTTTAATTTTTATTAGCCTTTTGTAACAGGTCTTTTAGTGAAGCTGCTGTGGGATGCTCGGAGAGAGAGATGGGACACCAAGGCTTAGGGTGGGAAGCAATGTTTATTGATGCCAGCACCAGCTCAGCGGATTCATATTCAGAGGCTGAGCCCCGATCCAGATGGGACTCAGAGCTATATACCCTGAGGTTTCCGGGTTAATGGCTAGGATTCCTTATTAGGACATGCGGCATTGTGTTAGTTTCTGACTGGCTCCCGGGTGAGGTAGGAATTAGGAAATGTTAAACACGGAAGTCTTGGTGGCCATGTGGTCCAGGAAAGCCTTTGTCTAGGGCTCCCTGCCACATTCCCCCCCTTTGATGCTCGAACCCATACGTGGGTTAGAGAGCATCATCTTCGATGGGCTATTGGTCTAGGGATTGGTACTTCCATAACATGAGGACCTTAGCAGCAGTTTTACGTTCTACGATGGCCTCTATGAGGGAAGAGGTGAAGCGAATGACAAGGGGGAGAATGCAGGGTAAAAGGAGGCATGCTCCAAAGAGCAGGAGGACAATTCCAATTAACGCTTTAACTCCCCTGAGAGTGGTGAACCATCCTCCAAAGAGGCTTTCAGGGTCCCATCCCGTCCATTTTTGAACTGGGACATGGGCAAGTTTTCTAATATTTGTGGCAATGGCAGAGATGGCTTTGCCAGTGTTGTCAATCTATAGACAACAGTCTGACTGATTGAATTTACCACAGACACCACCTTTTTCAGCCAGTAAGTAGTCCAGTGCTAGGCGGTTCTGATAAATAGTGGCCTGCATCTGGGTCTGTTGGGTAGCGAGGAGCTCTAAAGCTGTCGCAGTTTTGTTGGTGATTATTTTCAGAACAGCCTGTAACCTGAGATGTTTCTAGTCGAAAGGATTGGAAGCATGATTTAGGGCATGAGGTAGTGATACCATCCCCGACTGAGAAGAAAAGGGTGAGGGTAAGGATTAGAGTCCTTGGGATAAGCATCTTGCAAGGAAGAATTCCTCAAGCTTCGGCCGCTTGTGGATTTGTCAGCTTCCGATGTGACCAAAGCGGGGCTGATGATCTCCTCCTAAGGACTGGTAACACTGCTGGCCATCTTCCTCTGGAGAGTGATCTTGAGGGACTTGGAGGGGTCAGAGGTGCAGTTCCAGCTAGTGGCTTCAGGTTTCAATCTGCTATGGTATACCCATGGAGTGATCTCTGCAACATTGACTGCCATCGGGGTAGACAAAATGACAGTAAAGGGGCCCCTCTACAGGGGTTTTAATGGCTGGAGGTCCCATTCCTTAACCCAAACTGAATCCCTGGGCTTAGAAGGATGAACTTCAGTTGTTAAGCTGATGCGGAGCCTCTCCTGTACCCATTGGTTGAGGTTCTGTAGGGTAGACCCTAACGCCTCAAGCTGTTGTCTTAAAGTTAGGTCTCCTATTTCTTTAAGGTCTCCTCGGAGACCTCTAATGAGTGGAGGTGGCCTTCCGTATATGACCTCATAAGGGGAAAGGCCTGTCTTCTTGGTAGGAGCTGAGAGTATCCTCAGGAGCGTTATTGGAAGGGCCTTGTCCCAGTGGAGGTGTGTCTCTTGGCACAGTTTTTTAGGTGGGACTTGAGGATCTGATTCATGCCTTCTACTTGTCCTGAGCTCTTCAGGTGATAGGCTGTGTGTAGCTTCCAAGTGATGCAGAGGAGCTTGGCTAGGAGCTGGATTACTTCGGCTACAAAGGCGGGGCCATTGTCAGAGCCTACTGAGAGTGGCAGTCCAAAGTGAGGGACTGTTTCCTGCAGTAATAGCCAGGCGACTTCCCGTGCTTTTTCTGTCTGGGTGGGGAAGGCTTCTATCCACCCCGAGTAGGTGCATACAAATACTAAGAGATATTTAAGACCCCTGGAGCATGGCATCTCAGTGAAATCTACTGTGAGGTCTTCAAATGGGGCACCACCGGTATATTGGACCCCTGTGGGTAGGGTTAGCCCTTGACGTGGGTTATTGTGAGCACAAACAAGGCATTGCTCACAGACTATTCGCGAGATACTGGAGAGTCAGGGTACATAGAAGTACCTATGGAGGGTCATTTCTGGGACGGTCCGACCGAAGTGGGTCCATTGATGGACTTATTTGACAAAAGCCAGAGCTAGGGTTTCTGGTATAACAATATGGCAGTCTCGAAATTCCCACCATCCATTATGGAGATGGCTTCCCCCTTCAATCTTGAACCAGGCTTCTCTCTGGTGGGAATATTTGGGATCCCACTCGGCCAAAGGGCTGGGAAAGAGAGGGGCTGTCAACGTTGGAAGTTTGAGGGTTTCTTCGGCTGCAGCTAGCTTGGCTGCTTGGTCTGCCTTGTGATTGCCTCGGGCTGTGATGGTGTTGCCTTTTTGATGGCCTCTGCAGTGTATGACTGTTACCTTCTTGGGTGCCTATACTGCTTCTAGGAGGTTTAGAATCTCTTGCTCATATTTAATCTCCTCTCCTGAATTGATTAATCCCTTTTCCTTGTATAAAGTCCCATGATCATGGAGGGTAGTGAAGGTATACTTAGAGTCAGTGTAAGTATTGGCTCTTACCCCAGCTGCTAGCTGAAGGGCCCAAGTCAGGGCGATGAGCTCTGCCTTTTGTGCCAAAGTCCCCTGTGGAAGGGGCTTCGCTTCAGTGGTGATGTGTAGAGTCACCAAAGCGTATCCAGTCAACCGTCTATTTCCCTGGATGTAGCTGCTACCATCGGTATAGTATTCTACATCAGGGTCCGTAAGAGGTTGGTCAGTCAGGTCCGGGCTACTGGAGCACACTTCATCCATGACTTCAATGCAGTCATGGTCTGGGGGCTCAGGCCCTACAGGCAGTAAAGTCCATACTATCTCAAGGCAGACTCGTGGGTTTTCACACAGTAGCCCTTGGTACTTGGCAATCCGGGAGTTGGTAAGCCAATGATCTAGTAGGGCTCGGACTGAGTGTGGAGCCCAGACAGTTAATTCCTGACCCAGGGTCAGCTTGTCAGCCTCAGACATGAGGAGGACCATTGCTGGGAGTGCCCTCAGGCAAGGTGGCCATCCTGAAGCCAGTTAGTCGAGTTGTTTTGAGAGGTAGGCTACCGGCCGGTGCCAATACCCTAGCAGTTGGGTAAGGACTCCCATTGCCATTCCCATAGGTTCATGTACGTAGAGGGAAAAAAACTTAATGATGTCCAGGAGTCCTAGGCCAGGGGTATGAGGTGAGAGCCAGTTTAAGCTCATTAAAAGCCTTTTGCTGTGGAGACTCCCACAGAAAAGGTTCACGTTCACCCTGCTTTGTGGCTTCGTAAAGGGATTTGGCCATAGTGGAGAAGTTGGGGATCTAGATCCTACAGAAGCCTGCCGCCCCTAAGAATTCGTGGACCTGTTTCCGAGTAGTGGGGGACAGGGATGGTACATACTGCCTGTTTTCTTTATGGACCGGGCTGGTGTGGTCCTTGTGACAGGTGGAAACCAAGATATTTGAACTTGTCTTGGCATATCTGAGCCTTTTTCTTGGAGACCTTGTAGCCTGCTTCCCACAAGAGTTTAAGGATGTGATATGTACCCTGCATGCAATTATCATAGCTCTTCTCGGTTAGCAAGAGGTCATCTACATATTGGAGCAGTATGCAGCCGGTTTGACTAGCTGGAACAGTCTTTAGGTCCGAAGCTAAGGCGGCCCTGAAAATAGTTGGGGAGTTCTTGCAGCCCTGTGGTAGCCTTGTCCATGTCTGCTGGCCTTTGTCCCATTTTCAGTGTTTTCCCATTGGAAGGTGAAGTGCAGTTGGCTCTCTGGAGCCAGACAAATACAGAAGAAGGCGTCCTTGAAGTTCAGACAGGTGAAATGGGTTGCTTCAGCTGGGATGAGACTCAGTAAAGTATATGGATTAGGAACAACTGGGTGTTCCGTTGCTTGGTTTATTGCGCTCAGGTCCTGCACCACACGGTAATCTTCTGTTTTTTTGGACTGGAAGCTGGGGCATGTTCCAAGGTAACTGGCAGGGATGAAGAATCCCATATTTTAGAAGCTTGTCCAAATTTTTTTTGATGCCTACTAGTGTTTTATGGGGAATGTAGTATTGCTTGTAGCACACTGGTCCCACCCTGGGTTTTAGTTCCACAACTACTGGGGCCGCATGTCGTGCCAGGCCCAGTGGGTTGTATTCAGGCCCAGTGTGTTGTATTCAATATGTATTGAGAAGGGGAGTTCGGGTCCCTCTCAGAACTCTTCTACATGACCAAAGAGTCACCATTCTTCCTCCCGAGGTATGGTGAGAGACATAACCTTAGCCCCCGATTTGCCTAGTGTTAACTCGGCATTGCCACTGTAGTTAAAGGTGATTTGAGCCTTGAGTTTTCCTAGTGGGTCTCTTCCCAATAATGCTACAGGGCAGTCTGGCATGTAGAGGAACTGATGAGTAATTTCTCAGCCTCCAAGGGTGCATTGTTAAGGCTGTAGAAAGGGCCAACGGACCCATCCTCCTGTGGCACCCATGATGGTGACCTGTTTTTGGGAGAGGGGGCCTATGGGCCGTGTTATGACAGAATGTTCAGCGCCCGTGTCAATCATAAAGTCAGTGGGTTGGGCCCCAATATAACATTCGGATCATAGGCTCCTGGGGGCCTAACTGGATAGAGCCCGGTCTGGCCTACTCTTCCCCATATTCTTCCATACCAGAGAGTCCGATGAAGTCATCTCCAGGAGGGTTAGGTATTGGTTGGGGCGACTGGTAACAGCTGTGAGTGACTCGACCTGGCCTCCGGGAGTTCGGACCTGTTGGCAATTTTCCCAACCGCTGAGGACATTCATTTTTCCTGTGGCCTTATTGGTTGCAGTAAGCACATTGGTCTTGTCCCAGCCTTGGTCTCCTGGTGGGTGGTCCCCATTGACGTCGCCCTTGCTGGGGTGTCCCATGTTTGGAATGGCATTTTGCCTTGGGGTCCCAGCCCACTTGACAAGAGCATCAGTAAGCAAGTCCACTTTTTTCTTTATCTTCTGATCCGCTTCTCGACAAGCTTCTTGCTCATGGTTGACGCAGATGTTGGTCGCTACTTTGAGGAGCTGGCTGATATTCATGCCAGCAAACCATCCAGTTTCTGAAGTTTCTGCCAGATGTCGCCCTGGGACTGTGTGACAAAAGCGGCATTGACCATCCACTGATTCTCGAGGGCCTCAGGGTCAAAGGAAGAGACAGAACGTTTCACAGAGTCTTTCATAAAATTGGCTTGAGCTTTCCTCGGGACGTTGGAGGATCTCAGAGATCTTGTTCATATTGATGGCTTTTTTGCTACCATCCTTTAGGCCTCCTATAAGGGCTTCTTGATACCATCCCAGCATCTGGAAGTCCCGGTCTGTTGCCTTATAGGTACGTCCTCAACTGCCCCTCCTCTCACCAACCCCTGATCTAATGAGGTCACGAGGAAGTGTCTCAGAATGTTGAGACCTGATGGAATGATATCGGTAAAGCTTCCTCAAGGGGGTGTTTTGGAATGCTGAGACCCGATGGGATGATATTGGTCATCTCCCTTTCTAAATGGTCGTGGTACAGCGACGCCATCCTGGGGGTTGTGTGTCAGAGTATGAAGGCGCAGCACGTGTTGAAATACAATGGGGTAGGTTAATGGAAAATAGCCATAAGGCACATAGTTCACGGATTTTAGAATAAACCAGTTTCACTTCCTTGAAAAAATCTCTCAGTAAAAGCACACATTGGCCCGATTCGGGGCTCCATCCTAGAGAGGTTGCAGCCCCTTGGCCCACTTTAACTCTATACTTGACTATTGTGTTTCTTTAACCATGTGCCGCCCCTCTCGTACTCCACCGCCCTTGCTGCGCAGGATGCGGCATCAGGCACCCTAATGTGGAGGCATGAAGAGGGAAGGAAGACTCCGAGTCTACGAAAGAAGGTTTCATGGCAAAGGGCCCAGGAGGTGTCCCATGACAACTATGAGGTAGGGACGATCCCGGAAAATTTAACCAGGGTAAAAGGGGAATTAACTTTTGTGTGAAAGAGTGTGAATGTGTGAGTGATTTATTATAGTTCCATGGCTTCGGCTATGGAATTTGCTTGGGCCCTAATCTGCGACTCTGTGGTTACGTTGTAAGGCAAAACGGTGACTTGGCGCTTAGCAGCGTCAACCAGGCCCGTGGTTTATATGGGTGCAACATAGCCAAGACGGACCTTAAAGTCCCACGAGGGACGCAGCCAGACCAGCATCTGAGTGAACTTTGAGTGAAACTTTTCCTTTCTTTCTCTCTACTAACATGGGGAACACTGAGTTATAGATCTTATATTTGTCTCCTCAAACAACTCCTTAAGAAACAAAGGATGAAAATATCAGAAAAGAAATTGAAGGAACTTCTAAAGATCATTGAGACTCACTGTGCTTGGTTTCCTGATTTAGGAATGGTAGATTTGGAATCATGAGACGCAGTATGCAGAGACGTTAGTGAGACACAGCGTCAGGGAGTTTCACCGCCAGCCACAATTTGGGATATGTGGCAGTTAGTCTGGTCAGTTTTAGACCCTTTGCAAACTGACGTGGAAGATGAAGGGGAAGACAATGATCAGGGTTGTAAAAACCAAAAAGAAAATTCTGAGGAAAACAAAAACCGAGAGGAAACTCCAGGGGAAAAGGAGAAAGATTCTTTAGAGGCACCCACCATTGTCCCAAAATTGTTACATCCTTCTTTGGACGATGGTTTGGAAAACTACAATTCACCCCCTACGCCTTTACCTCATTTTCCGCCTCCACCTCCACCTTCATTTATGGTACAGAAATGGAAACCTCTCAGAAAACCATCCAAAAGCAATTATCTTTTTCTCTTGGCTGCCCGAGCACCTTCCCCACCTGCCAGAGACTCTCCCATATCGCTATGTGGGGCGAGGCATACAACAGGCTAGGTTAGAAGGAGATTTGGATGCTTTGACTTTCCCTGTTGTCATTCAGGAGCGTATCACCCCTAATGCAGACCACCCTAACAGAATCCATGACGCTAGATATGAGCCCGTTTCTTTTAAATTACTTAAGGAACTCAAATAAGCAGTAATTCAATTTGGTCTGACATTACCTTATACCATTGGCCTTATTAGGGGCATTGCTGATGGAAATCGGTTAATACTGGTAGACTGGAATGCGATGGCTAAAACGTGCCTCTCATCTTCACAATTTTTGCAATTTAAAACATGGTGGCTTGATGGTGCAGAAATCCAGGGCAGACATAATCAGACTCTTAATATTGATATAACTAAAGATCAGTTATTAGGAAATGGTGATTGGACAGATACTCAAGATCAGTTAAGAAATGGAAGATCAAGCTATAGCTCAACTAAAGAGAATTTGTTTGATGGCATGGGAGAAGATAGAGGTGGTAGGTAAAGCCCCATTCTCTTTTCAGAAAATCTTACAAGGTTCTCAGGAACCTTACTCTGAATTTATTGCCCGCTTACAAGACACTATAAAAAAACAGGTCACCAATTCTCAAGTGGCTGATATAATTTTACAAATTATGGCTTATGATAATGCTAATGAGGATTGTAAAAAGGCAATAGGAGCTTAAAAGGGAAAAACGGATGCCATGGGATATCTTCGTTTATGTCAAGGAGTAGGAACAAAACAATTTAAAGCCACCATGCTGGCTCAGGCTATTACGGGATTAACAGTAGGAAAAAACAAGTTTCCTGGCACTTGCTACAATTGTGGAAAATCTGATCATACCCAAAGGGAGTGCCAAAATAAAAATAAAAATAACTCCCGCCCACATAATACTGCTGCTCCTACAGGACCTAAACAACCTGGGTTATGTCCTAGGTGCCAAAAAGGAAATCACTGGGCATCTGAATGTAGATCAGTTTTTCATAAGGGTGGAACTCCACTTCAGGGAAACAAGAAGCAGGGCCAGCCCCAAGCCCTGACAACAACCGGGGCATACATGACACAGGCTATGCCTCAAAATTATCAGGCAGTGCCTCCCCCAGACTTTCAGTACAACAATTAAGCCCAGCTACAGAAGGGAATGCCACAGTAAATGTCTGTTCAGCTCAAGATATATTACTGCTCCCAGGAAAGTCACCTCTCTGCATAGCTACAGGATTTTTTGGGCCGATTCCCCCAAATACTGTTGGACTTCTCCTTGGTCGCTCTAGCTTAACTTCCAAGGGAGTCACTCACTGTTCATACGGGTATAATTGATTCTGATTATGAAAGAAAGATTCAAATTATAATGTCTTCCTCAGTTCTCTGGTCTGCAACAAAGGGAGAACGGGTAGCGCAAGTACTCCTTCTCCCTTATGCCCTCCCTGGAAAAAGGGTGACACAAAAGAGAGGAACTGGAAGTTATGGAAGTACAGAACAGGCAGGTATTTTTCTGGCAGAAAATATCTCAGGAATTCGTCCTGTTTGTCAAATTGAAATCCAAGGCAAAAAATTTAAAGGTATTTTAGACACTGGAGCCAATGTTTCCATAATCAGTTCTCAAGAATGGCCAAAAGGCTGGAAAGTACAGGAGTCTGACATTAACATTGTTGGAGTAGGCAGAGCCTCAGGCTTACGCCAAAGTGCATTCTTCCTTGCATTAGGCTGGAAGGTCAGCAAGGATTTTTACAACCATACATTGCTGACATTCCAGTCAATTTATGGGGTCAAGATTTACTTACACAATGGGAGGCAGAAATTTGGATTCCCCCCAGACAGTATAGCTTGCAAAGTCAAAAGATAATTAGTCAAATGAGATTTCAGCCAGGAAAAAGGTCCGGAAGATTTAATCAGGGAATTACTCAACCTATTCAGCCCTTGCTTCAGCAGGGAAGAAAAGGATTAGGTTATAAGTCAGACCATCAGAAGCCCTTTTTTTTGGTAAGATTTTATTGGGGAATTGGGGGAGGGGAACAGCACTGGGGAGTCAAGGGAAGGGGAACAGACAAGTTGCTGTCCTTTTGTTCTTCAGTCTAGTTGTGGAAGACGTTGCTCCACTGGCCCATGTTGGTATTATCATTGTGCTCTTCCCGGGTGAGGCAGATCGGTTGCCAGCCTCTGGATGGCCACTCACGGTGGCTCTTGGCAGCTCATACTGGTTGCCAGCAACTCACGCTGGCTGCCAGCCACACATGATATCTTATGGCAGCCTGCTGCAGCAGTGGCTGCAGCCTACGCTGTCACTGGCGACTCACGGCAGCCCAGCTCCAGGTCGAGCTGTTGTTCATCATCTTAGCTGTAGAGGCAGTGTCACTGGCCCCCATGTGGGATCTGAACCGGGGCCCTGCTGCTCAGAGCTGGCATCCCAAGCCAGTTCTTAACCAATGTGCCACTCGGCCGGCCCCAGAAGCCTTTTTTATAGAGGCCACTGTTGCGAGCTACGGGCTCATGTACCTCTTAAATGGACAAATAGTAAGCGTCTCTGTATAGAACAGTGGCCCCTCTCTCAGGAAAAATTAGAGACTTTAACAGAATTAGTACAGATTCAGTTAGAACAAGATCATATAGAACCTTCTTCTAGTCCCTGGAACTCTCCAGTATTTGTCATTAAGAAAAAATCAGGAAAGTGGTGAATGCTCACTAATCTCAGAGCTGTCAATACTGTCATTGAGCCCAAGGGTGCATTGCGGCCTGGACTCTCACAACCTTCTATGATTCCCAAAAATTGGCCTTTAATAGTTATTGATTTAAAGGATTGTTTTTATACAACCCCCTTTATATCCTCAAAATTGCCCTCGATTTGCATTTTCAATTTCCTCAACTAACAATAAAGAATCTATGAAGAGATATCAGTGGAAAGGACTTCCACAGAGAATGTTTAATAGTCCAACCATTTGTCACCTTTTTGTAGCTCAAGCTCTTATAACAGTAAGAGCTGAGTTTTCTGATTGTTATATCATTCGTTATATGGATGACATTCTCTGTGCTGCATCCTCAATGGAACAGCTGACTGCATGTTTTGAATTACTTGAAAAGCAGCTTGATTTAGCAGGACTTTGTATTGCTCCAAATAAAATTCAAACAACCACACCGGTGCAGTATTTGGGTGCCGTTTTGGACAAACAGCCTATCAGACCTCAAAAAGTTCATATCAGAAGAGACCAGATTTCTACTGTAAATGACTTACAAAAATTATTGGGAGATATTAATTGGCTACTTCCTAGTCTAGGTATTCCTACCTATGCTCTCATTAATTTATTTGGCTATTTATGAGGACCTCCACAGCTTGATAGTCCACGCAAATTAACCCCTCAAGCTAATCAGGAATTAGAATTGTTGAGCAAAAGATACAAGAAGCTCAAATACGATGTATGGGTCCCTCTCAACTTTTAGAGGTTTTAATTTTCTCTATGCCACATTTGCCTACTGTGGTTATTGTACAACAAGACAATCTGGTTGAGTGGCTTTTTCTACCTAACAATTTTGTTAAAACTCTTCCCACCTATGCAGAATTAATTTCTGAACTCATATCAAGAGCTTGTACCTGAGTTCTCCATCTCAATGGAAGGGAATCTGATGAAAGAGTTGTCCCTTTAAGAAACAACAGATTTCTCACTTGAATATTCATGCTGAGTTTTGGCAGGTTGCTATTAGTGATTTCTATGGAATTATTGATAACCATTATCCTAAAAATAAATTGTTTCAGTTTTTACAAAAAACTAATTGGATTCTGCCCCAAAACCTCCAGCAGGAGCCCATTCCTCAGGGTATTACAGGTTTTACTGATGGGTCTAACAATGGCAAGGCAGCGATCATCAGTGAAAACGGGCATCAGCTCATACAAATTAATTGCACGCCTGCACAAAGAGCTGAACTTGTAGCTGTCCTAACCGCCTTACAAAATTTTTCTGACCCTCTGAATATTGTTTCTGATTCGGCTTATGTAGTTCATACAGTACAGAACATTGAGACGGAGTCTCTATCATACAATTCAAATCCGTCTCTTCAAATTTTATTTAGTCAACTCCAGCAGGTTATAAGAAACCGCCAACATCCATTTTTCATCACCCATATCCAGGCCCACACTACCCTACTGAGTCCAAGGATGCACAGCAATGCTATTGCAGATTCCTTGGTAGGGAGCACTCAGGATGCTGAGGCAATGCAATATCACTGATTAACTCATACTAATGCTGGTGGCCTCTGCTCATGGTTTACTATCACTAACAAACAGGCTAGACACATTGTTCAAACCTGTCCAACCTGTCAGATCCTTAATGTACCTCAGGAATGTCCTGAAGGAGTAAATCCTTGAGGTCTCATTCCTAATGATATCTGGCAAATGGACATTACTCACATCCCCTCTTTTGGAAAATCCTCATTGGTACATGTTACAATTGATACTGCCTCTGGTTTTCTTGTGGCTACAGCTCAGACCACTCTTGCCATATTTATTAACCTGTTTTTATATTATGGGCCTCCCTAAAAACATTAAAACAGACAATGGACCTGTTTACACCAGTTCTAAGTTTGCAAGCTTTTGCGCCACTTGGCATATTACTCATACCACAGGCATCCCTTACAACTCACAGGTTCAAGCCATTATTGCACGTGCTAATTCAACCTTAAAGAAACAGTTGCAAAAACAGAAAGGGGGAGACATAAGAGAAACCCCACAGGTGCAACTGGCAAAAGTTATGTTTATTTTAGATTTTTTAAATTCATGTGGTTCAAGCACAGAACCACACCTTGGGAACACTGCTGCTGAAAGACATTTCAATAATAGCCCAAGGCCATTGGAAAATGTGTCCATTTGGTGGAAAGATATTCAGACTAATCAATGGCATTTAGGGACTTTATTGACATGGGGACGAGGCTTTGCTTGTATTTCTCCAGGTCCAGAAGTACGTCCTTTGTGTGTCAAATTGTATCACGAGTGACATGCCAAAGAAAAGGAAGCCGATATGGCAGAAGGTCACAAGATACGATTGGCTTCCTAATTGTCCCATGGTGGAGGATACTTGACCCCCAGAACCTCCGATGATTGAGATGTCTAATCTCTGGTTTCAACCAGTCCGCCTGAAGCCAACAACTTCCTCTGCATTTTGCGTGATTACCCCGTGAATGAGGAGTGCTTCTCTCCCTACTTGGGGCCAATTGAAAAGGCTGGCCCAAGTAGCATAACATCGGCTATTGGAGGAAAATATTCCTAAAACTAAAACCAACATGCTAATATCCATGATGGCAGTCCTCGCTGTTGTAAGTTGTCTTCCACTTGGTGTAGCAGCAGATAATTTCACTTATTGGGTTTATATACCCAATCTCCCACTATTAACTCCTGTAACTTGGAATGATGACCCTCTTCTGATTTATATCAATGATAGTTCTTGGTTCCCTGAATCAGAGGCTCTGAGAGGACCAGAATTTCCTGAGGAGGAAGGACAAAATTTTATTCTGTATGGTCATTCATCATTAGGCTATCTGCATACCACCATTTGTATTGGTTCTATTCCTCCGTGTCTACCTCTTTCCAATCAATCCTGGGCTATATCCAGTGGAAAGGAGAATGACACTTACAGGGACTTGTTTATGATCACTGGAAAAGGATTTGTTACCCAACAAGTTAGCACTCATAGCTTCCCTCCCCCCATCCCTACCTGGCCTCCAAAAAATCACTGGGATAAAAATCAATCTCGAATCCATTAGGAGGAATGTCAGGGAAGCCTGGACAGGGTAGTAGTTAACAATTCTTATGAAACCATTATTGATTGGGGTCCCTTTGGGGCTGCCATTCATGTCTGTCCCCATTTAAAATGTTCAGAACCTCAACAATTGAGAGAACAGATATCTGAATATAACTTTCCACAGAATATTGAATCTCCTTTTAATATTTCCATCCTCTAGAAAGATAGGGCTCTTGCCCCACCTCAGTTAAGAATAATTAAACCCATCCGAGGCCCATTTCAAAGGACCTTATGGAAAGTAGCTTTAAGCATGGGACCAAATAAAAGATGGAAAGGAAATCTTACTAAAAATACCAATAAAAATTTCACTTTCCAGTTTGAAGAAGCCAAAGTGCTCTATTTACAAGTTTGCCTTAAACCTCCTTTTGTTTTCTTGACAAAAATAATTCACTATTAATCAGACTGCAAGATTGGTTGAATGCCCTCAATGTTGTTTATATACTTGTCTCAATTCCTCAATTTTTGGAACCTCCCATGACCAGATTATGATATTAAGACAGAGATGGGGATTATGGCTCCCTGTCCATGCTTCTAGGCTGTGGGAAGGTTCCTCAGCTGTTCATATTGTTTTGCAACTTCTTCATAAGATTTTACATAGAAGTAAAAGATTTATTGGCCTTTTAATAGCAGCCATTATGGGATTAATAGTTATAGCCACTGTTGCTGCTGTCTCCAGAGTAGCTCTTCACCAGACAGTGCAGACTACCCAGTTTGTACAACAATGGCATGAAAATGCAAGCAAAAATTGGAATCAGCAGATAAGAATTGATCAGGAAATCAGTGTATGATTAGCTGATTGAAAAAACAACTGTTGTTTCTCTTGGAGACCAGTTAGTCTCTGTACCATGATCACCCTTATATGTGACTGGAGTATTTCTACCTACTGTGTAACTCCTTTTCTCACAATCAGACACGTACCCCTTGGTCGGAGGTACGAGCTCGTCTCTTGGGACATATGCCCAATCTTACGGTAGATATCCTGCAATTGCAGCAAGAAGTGGATCAGATGTCTTCTGCTAATCTCCAGCTCCTCCCAGGAGAGGACGCCTTTTCCATGGCTGCGGAAGGATTCTCTACTCTGAATCCCCTTACTTGGGTGAAAAGTCTCGGTTGAGTCTTTGCAGGTGCTTTTGCACTTCTATTAATCATTTTGTTTCTGTTTTATTTAGTCCTCAGGTGTGGACAACTAGTTCTCCGGTGGGCAATAAATAAAGAAACTGCAAGGTCCGTGTTTCTCCTTCTGCAAAAACAGAAAGGGGGAGATGTTGCCTTACAGCTACGTCCTCAACTGACCCCCCACATCAACCTCTGACCTAATGAGGTCACAAGGAAGTGTCTCAGAATGCTGAGACCCGGTGGAGTGATATCAGTAAAGCTTCCTCAAGGGGGTGTTTCAGAATGTTGAGACCCGATGGAATGATATCAGTCATCTCCCTTATCTAGATGGTCGCGGTACTGCAACACCACCCTGGGGGTTGTGTGTGAGAGTATGAAGGCACAGCATGTGTTAAAATACAATGGGGTATGTTAATGGAAAACAGCCATAAGGCACATAGCACACAGACTTTAGAATAAACCAGTTTCACTCCCTTGAAAAATCTCTCAATAAAAGCTATGCGTTGGCTCGATTTGGGGCTCAGTCCTAGAAAGACTGTAGCCCCTTGGACCCGCTTTAACTCTATACTTGACTCTTGTGTTTCTTTAACCCTTAGCCACCCCTCTCGTATTCCACCGCCCTTGCTGAGCGTGAGGCAGCACCGGTCGTCATTGGGGTCCCACTTCAGGGAAATGGTTCTGGGCATACATTTGAATGTTTAAAGTCCCGGCGGGGCATGCTTCTCCAGCCATTTTATGGCTCCCTGGGTGACCCACTGGTGCTCCTCAGTGTTGAAGAGAGTTAAGAGGAGTTGGCGACAATCAGCCCAGGTGGGCTGATGCATTTGAACGATTGACTGAAGGAGGTCAGTCAAAGCCTGGGGCTTCTCAGTATATGATGGGGTATGATTCTTCCAATTCAAGAGATCAGTGGTTGAGAAGGGCTGGCACACAAACATGCGTTGGCCTCCCTGAATCTGGCCTTCCTGATCATAGTAGATGGAGCCTCTGGTTTCCCATAGAGGGAGCTGGAGAGTGTCAGCCTCAGGGCCCCTTGTCTGCAGCCACCCATCTGTGGACCCAAATGGGGGTCAGGACTGGAGGTGGCAGCGTAGCAAAAAGGTCTGGAAAGGGGGTAGTGGGAGGAGATGGTGGGGCCGGTGAGGGTGGCACTGAAGGGTAGGCTGGCGGCTCAGGGGCCCACGGAAGGGGCGTGTAGATAGGCAAATAGGGTGGCAGGCTCTCCTCTGGGTCTGAAGGCAAGACTGGCTTTTGTCCTTTTGTTTTGTCCTTAAGCAGCTTCTGGGAGGGAATCATAGCTCCGGCTAAAAGAACCCTACTCTGATTTTCCAGACAGGATCTCAACCAAGGAGGCCGAGTACTACAATGGCCTCCCATGAGTTGATATAGAGGAACTGGTCGGGGTGACCGGGGCTGCCGGTAGTGATGAGATAGACTCTCCTAACGAGGTCCCTGTCGAAGCTTCCCTCTGTTGGCCATTGAACGCCGAATGATGGCCAATCCATTTTACAGAAGGTGCGGAGCTTTGGGGGAGAGTCATCTTAATACCATAACCCCCTGAGAACCCCTTCTTAAAATTTTTTAACATACACCCTAATAAAGTCTGGGTACTCTGTTGCCCACCCATAGCAACCACCCAAAATCGGCGCAACACACAACCACTCAGAGATTCGCTTTATCCATCTCTGGCCGCTCTCCTCGCGGGGATATTTCAGGTGCCTCTTACCAATTGGTGGGTCAGTATAAGCCCCCGACTCGGATCACTAAACCATATGAGACAATTTAGCGATACCACCCTAAGCCGTATGAGGTTTGCCATGGACCCACGTTTCGGGACTCAACACTTGCTTTGCAGACAGACTGCGTCTCATTTATACGGACTCAGACAGATTTATTCTCCATCCGCCGACCTGTTCCTGGGAGTCACGGTTTTTCTCAGAAGTTGAGATACTCGGGTGACTCCAGGAGGTGATCAGTCTCCCCTTCTGTCCGCTGATGGACAGGCTGCCTTAAGGGACTCGGGTCCTTACCTGTCTGGTCAGGCGGCTCTCCCAAGCTGGTACCCGTAGCTTTCCAGGTTCTGTTGTGCTCCTGGGTTGGTCCCCCGTGGCCAGCAGGGAAGACGTCCCCACTGATGGACAAGGGTCTGCTGGCGCCGAGTAGAGTTCGCATCCCCTTTTGTCCGGGGAAGCCGGACCTCGGGGACAAGGGAGGCAGAAAGTATTGCTCTGTATCCCGGATTAGCCCCCAATTATGTTGTGGGATACTCAGACAGAGAGATGGGACACCAAGGCTCAGGGCGGAGCAACATTTATTAATGCTGGCACCGGCTCAGCTGATTCATATACAGAAGCTGAGCCCCGATCCAAACAGGACTCAGGAGCTATATACCCTGAGGTTTCCAGGTTAACATTTGGGATTCCTTATTATAACATGCAGCATTGTGTTAGTTTCTGACTGGCTCCCGGGTGAGGTAGGAATTAGAAAATGTTAAATGCAGAAGTCTTGGTTGCCATGTGGTCTGGGAAAGCCTTTGTCTAGGGCTCCCTGCCACAAAGCTATTTTGGAATCTTGAAATGTTTTGAAAGCTTCTGCTTACTAATTAAAACAGTCATCCCATTCTGTTTGTTCAATTTAGGATCACTTGCTTTCAAGGACACTTCTTAAACAAATAATCTTGTCTAATTGGAAGATTCCCCATAATGGCCATTGTGATTCTGAGTTGTTTTTAGTAACATTTTGCTAGATGTTTGCAGCTTCCAGGAATACAGCTCTTAGACATGAAATAAGCAGGTAGCACACTTACGGTAACTCTTTAGATTTTAAAGATCTTATTTCTATTAGCTATGACTTTGGGTTTCTCAGAGCTAAACTAATACCTAAGAGGTTTTCTTGAGGCACCAATTTATCCATATATCATGGGAATCTTCTTGAGGTGACAAGCGCTGGAACAGTCTTTAAATGCTCAACCCATGTCCACCAATATTTGTGACTTTTTTAACTTCCGAGATTCCCATTAGCAACTAGCCTTTATTTAAAACAAAATTTCATTTATGTGAGGCCACCCATGGAACCCAGTCCAATCAAATCAGACTCAGTCTAATCCTGGACCCAGTCCAGTATTTAAGTTGGAATAACTCTGATCCTGGCTGGTAACCATCAACAATTCCCTGTTGCCATGCAGCTGTGCAGCCATCTGTCCCCCCACGCTTAACCCTAAACTGACCCTTTTGAAGACAGTGCTCATACACCTTGCGTCTCTCTGTTTGGCTCCAAAGGATGGCTGGTTAGTCAATGACAGGTAAGGTTCCTCGTGGGAAGATCAACCTAAGACAGGCACGGTTGGGTGGAGGCCATTAGGAGAGATCTCGGGGCTGATGGAGGTGGGCATGAGCCCTCACTCGCCCCCAAAAAAGACTGGAGGTTTTCTACCTCTGTAGCTACATTCCTTCCCTCAACCTGCTTGGAAAGTGACCTGATGGTGTGATAGTATCTGTCCTCAGCACAATAATCTTATCTTCCTGGGGTAGTTTGCACATAGGGTGTGTGAAGGCAGAGCATCTGTCTTATCACTGCAGGTGGACTCTCGGTAATAGCAGCTTGCAGGCATGGGTAATTTGGCTTGAGCAAGTTCTCAGGAATGAGACTCACAGACTGTGGAGAGAACAATGCCACTTCCTGGTAGGTGGAGAAATAGCGGTGTGTCGACTTGATTCGAGGCTCTTAGTCCACGGTTGGAGACCCTTGGCCCCACACTCATTTAACTCTTGACTGCTGTTTCTTTTATTTCTTAATCCTTCGCTGCCCCCTCTTATTCTCCCACTGCTCAAGTCGTGAGGGACACGACAATTCCCAATGTGGAATTTGGGGCACCAGCAGACCCCAAAGAATGGGGACTCTGACTGATTCCAAACATATGGGGAATTGCAGTCCGGAAGCAAATTTGATCAGGAGATCAATGAAAAGTGAAGCTCAGAACTGAAAGGAACTTACCAATGGCCCTTGGTAATAGTGAGAAAAACAACGAACACAAAAAGGGAGTTGTGGGTATCATGCCTGTGTTTCTTCTTGTCCTCAAATGCTGTCAGAAGTCCACTTCAGATCCCACTGCTGCCACAAAATCTGTTAAAGAACGAAAGTTCAACTGAGTAAATTTAAAGATCTAATTGGCTTTATGGAACAAGTCATGAGACAGGCAACATCCCATCTAGTAAATATAAAGGTGCTACAAGGAGTTGTACAAATGGAAGGGTTTTATAGGCAGAAAGAGAGTGGGACAAGATAAGTTAAAAGAGTACATTATTTCAGGGGCAGCTGGGTGGCTTAACTGGTTGGAGGGCGTGCTCTGGGCTGCAGGGTTGGGGGTTTGATTCCCACATGGGCCAGTGGGCTGTGCCCTCCACAGCTAGGATTGAGGGATGGTGGCTTCACTTGGAGTTGATGGGTCCTGAAAAAAAAATGCATTGTTTCCCCAAAAAATATGTTGTTCCCCAATAAAGTTTAGAAAAAAAAAAGAGTGGATTATTTCAGACAAAGCTATTTTCCCTTAGAGGGAGTCATGGGGTCTTATCAAGCAGATTGCCTCACTAGTGCTGACCAACAGGCTCAAAATGAAGTCACTCATGCTAAACACTACCAAGACTTAAAACTTAGCAGGATTGCAGTTTCAGCTCTCCCAGTGGAATTTTAAACCAATCACTCTGAATGAAATAAATCAGTCACAAAAATACAAATACTATATGATTCCGCTTATATGAGGTATCTAGAGTAAAAATCATAGAAATGGAAAGTAGAATGATGAGTACTAGGGGCTGGAGCAGGAAGAAATGGGGGTGTTGTTTGATGGGTATATGTCGCGTCCCGCACGACATGATTGCGCTATTTCCCAGCAAATGTTCACTATCCTCACCTCTCCCCATTATGGTAGAGTTTACTTCTTTTCCACTGACTTTGGGCTTGGTCATATATTTCCTTTGGCTAATGGTAGTTGGGCAGAAGTGAAAGTGCACCATTATAAGTGGAGGCTTTAGAAATGTATGGCAAGTTATCCTAGAACTCTTGCATTCCTGCCATCTGCTTGCCCCAAGGAACATCTATACCTTCAGGTTGGGTCCCAGAATAAAAGACCCAAGGAATACACCCAAACCTGACTGGCAGCCTGAAGCAACCTGACCCACAGATCCATGAGCAAAAAATAAAAAACGAAAAGGAAAAGAAAAAAAAAAAGTTGTTAGATTTCGGGAGGGGATGGGAATATTTGTTAGGGAGTATTATGGCCACAAAAATCTAGTCTCAGTTTACTTTTTTTGTCACTAAGATATATAATGACTTCCCATATTGATACATAGTTTCTTTGAGTTTTATGATACTCCAGCGTATGGCTGTGTGCCAACGTATTTAACCAACCTTCCATTAATGGATGCTTGTGTTGGTCCAAATTTTGCTATCACAAATAAAGATGCAATGAATAGTCTTGCACATATGTCTTTTTGCATATGTGTAAATATATCTATAGAATCATGGAATTGTTGGGATGGAGGAAATATGAAACTTGTAATATTAAAAGACGTTGTTCAATTGCCCTACTTAGGAGTTATACCAAAAATAATTACATTGATCATCAGGTCAGGTCCTTGCTACATAGTCAATCATGGCTCCCCACTGCCCACTGAACAGAGTCCAATTTAACCCTATCTATTTTCTCAATTCTCATCCTCACCTATCCTGCACAGCAGCCACATCAAATGACTATTCTCTGTGTGTTCCTCTGTGCCTTTGCTAATATAACTAAGGATGAAATGGGCATACCCAAATATTCTCCGTCCTTCAAAGTCCCACACAAGTATCTACTCTTTAAAAAAAAAAAAGATTTTATTGGGGAATTGGGGGAGGGGAACAGACAAGTTGCTGTTATTTTGTTCTTCAGTCTAGTTGTGGAGGAAGTTGCTTCACTGGCCTATGTTGATATTATCATTGCACTCTTCCCAGGTGAGGCAGATCGATTGCTGGCCTCTGGACGGCCCGGCAGCTCACACTGACTGCCAGCCACTCACGCTAGCTGCCAACCACACACTTTAGCTTATGGCAGCCCACTGCAGCAGGGGCTGCAGCCTATGCTGTCACCGGCGACTCATGGCAGTCCAACTCCAGGTTGAGCTGTTGTTCACCATCTTAGGTGTAGAGGGCAGTGTCACTGGCCCCCAGGTGGGATCCGAACTGGGGCCCTGCTGCTCAGAGCTGGCATCCCAAGCCAGCTCTTAACCAATGCTCCACTCCCAGATGGTGAGTTTCCTGTGGGCTGGAGCTGTTCCTGCTTTATCCTTGTACTCCCACAGTACCCAGCACATAATGAATACTTCGTAAGCATTTGTTGAATGAATACAAAGGAAATGGGAGGTGAGAAAATGATGTGCATTTTTCTACAAAAGACAATAAGATCCAGGAGAATGCCTTATCAGTACTCTCCTGAGCACTTACAATATACTAAGCTCAAGCGTGAAGTTGTGGACTCCACGTAGCTTAATCCGCGGGCTCCTGGGCTCTTATTGTATGATTTTCTAACACCCTCCTAGGTAGGCAATCATGGGAGCCCTCACTTCTCATTTCATCTTATACATCAGAAAGTTTAAGTTAACACAGAAATGTCATGGACCCTGCTGTGTCATGGCTGTATGTGGGCAGTAGAGGTACAAATAGATTTTTATAGATCCTTAAAGAGAATGTTTGAGAATCACATGTATTTTCAAAAATTCGAAATGTCTTCTTGATTACAGAAAGTCTCTTCTAAATGACAGATGCTGTTAAATGACAGAAAGCTGCTAAATGATAGATGCTGTAGTTTTTTGAGCCCTGACAATTCAGTTTCTCCCTAAGAGAAATCTTGAGATCAAAGCTTATTTGTCTCAGAGGTAGAATATCCCTGCCTCAAAGAGGAGGGATGTGACCACTTCAGGAATACAAACATACTCAGAAATCCACGGTCTCTTTTTCAGATAAATCTGTGTTTAAAAAAAATCAATAATAATAATAATAATAATAATAATAATAATAATAAGTAAATATTGAAGTAATCAGCTCTCTTTTTCTTTAGCCTCCCTTGAATGTCCTCTATTAACAGTGAAGGGGAAATTAAATTGCTTTATGAAGCTGTTTCTTTAGAGGAATTCAAAGAATTGGAAGAAATTTATTCCACTTTAGCCAGAATTATTTATACACATTTCTAAAAAGAGGAGCTTAAAAGGTAGGGTAGCTGGCAAGAAATGAAGAAAGGGACAGAGGTTAAGTCACTCTTCTCAATAGTATCAATACAGACGCCTCCTGGTAAACGGGAGAAAATGGAAGCTGGACGGACCAACTCAAGATGTCTCCTCAGAGCCAGCCTCCAGTCCTGGCACCACCTGCTGGGAGAGCTTGGAACATACCCTTCTGCAAGGACTGTTTTTCCCACGTGGAAGGCTGAAAACCGCCCTGAGTGGGCAAGGCTTTTGTCCTGGCTTCCTATTCAAAAAGGTCCTCACGTTTAGACTTCTGACTTTATTGCCATGTGAAGTCCAGAGTCATACAGATACTGACAGGAAAGAAAAAAATGTTGCTTCTTATACTATCTACACTCTTGTCCTGACACCACCTCTGGAGCAGCTGTCAGTAGACTTTCCCATGAATTCTGGATTGTCTTGTAAATGACACAAATACGTCATATTGTATTTGCATGTTCAAATTATTGACTTGTTAAATGGAAACTTTAAAATATTCCATAGTTATTGTAATCCCATTAAGGAAATTTTTTAAATTTATTAAATACACCAGGCACCTCAGAAAGTGGAAGCACTGGTATTGAATACAGGATTAAGATGTGGCAACCATTAAATCAATATATTCTGATTCAAACAAAACCCAACAGTTCCTGGTAAACATAAAATGGAATTGGTTTCTTAGGAGGTCTCCTACACTTTTGCACATATCTGAGGCAGGGCGTGTGTGTGTGTGTGTGTGTGTGTGTGTGTGTGTGTGTGTGTTCAGAAGGTGCTTTTGTGTCCACAGGACCCCAAGTCATATTGGGTTGTCAGAAAAGTATTCACGCATGTTTGCAACAGATGATGGCACTAGTTCATTTTTTGGAAATACTAGAGTCATTTGCATCTATGTCATTTGACAGCTGACAGTTCTAGCTTCATTCTAAAAAAAATTGAGCAATTTGGTCGAGTTTTGGAGATTTTACAGTAAGTTGAAGATGGAAGACCAAACTGCATTTTTGCCATATTTTACTTCCATAAAGCGAAGAACGCACGTCAAGCTTGTGAAAAGTTGCATAAAGTTTATGGCGACAATACTCTACAAGAACGTCAGTGCCA
This sequence comes from Hipposideros armiger, assembly GCF_001890085.2. Taxonomy (NCBI): domain Eukaryota; kingdom Metazoa; phylum Chordata; class Mammalia; order Chiroptera; family Hipposideridae; genus Hipposideros; species Hipposideros armiger. Next base: position 422,727 of record NW_017731614.1, on the reverse strand, counting down.
ACCATGGTTCACGAAATTCCGTGCTGGTGATTTGGATCTCAACGATGCTCCTCGATCAGGAAGGCCCGCCAAGGTGGATGACGACAAAAATAAAGGCATTGGTCGAGTAAAACCCACGTTACATGATACGAGAGATTGCAGAAACATTGAACATCCATCATTCAAGCGTTCATGACCACCTGGAGAAGCTGGGATACGTAAGCAAGCTTGATTTTTGGGTTCCGCATGAACTCAAAGTTGTTCATTTGACAGTGCATATAAACATCTACAATATGCTCATTAAACGTGAGGAAAACTATCCTTTTTTGAAATGACTGATAACTGGTGATGAGAAGTGGATTGTTTACAACAATGTGGTATGCAAATAGTCTTGGTCATGACATGATGATTCGCCTCAAGCGACATCAAACACAGACATTCATCAGAGGAAAGTTATGCTCTCAGTGTGGTGGATTTTTGAGCTCCTACCGAGGACCCAAACAATCAATTCGAATGTGTACTGTCGGCAATTGGACAGTTTGAAGGAATCCATCATCCAGAAACGTCCAGAGCTTGTTAATTGCAAAGGAGTTGTGTTCCATCACGACAAAGTGAGACCACACACAAGTTTGATCACCTGTCAAAAATTATTGGAGCTTGGATGGAATGTGTTGCCACACCCACTATACTCGCCTGACCTTGCGCTGTTGGACTTCCACTTTTTTCGCTCTCTTCAAAACTCCTTGCATGGTATAACGTTCAATTCAGATGAGGCTGTAAATCAGCACCTTGTTCAGTTTTTGGCAAATAAAGACAGGTCCTTCTATGAATGAGGAATTATAAAGCTCACTGAGAGATGGCAAAAGGTTATTGAACAAAACGAGCAATATATCATTGATTGATCTTTGTTCTTTATATAAATAAATGACCTTTGAAAAACATAGACAAAATACTTCATGACTTTTCCGACAACCCAATAGAACTTCTTGGTGGAGTGGGAGTGGAGACAAGCACATCGTGTTGCAGAGAGGCACTCAGTAATCCTGCACATTGGAAAGGCTGGGTGGGTAACTGCTTCCAAGGGTGAGCTCTGGAGCCAAGTTCCCCTGGTTCAAATCTCAAGGTCTGAGAGTTGATTTTTACCTATTTGATATCAGCTCAGTGTCTGACAAATGGATATCTTCAACAGAGATAGAAATATTGGTGAAAATAGAGTGTAAGAAGGGCTGTTTTTCAAGGTTAATGTGATTTGCTGTGACTCTTCTAGTGTTGTCCTGTAGAATTTTCTGAGGTAGTAGAAACTTTCTACATGTATACTGAACATTCAAAATGTGGCTGAGGAACTGAATTTTTAATTTAATTAATTTAAATTTAAATAGCCACATGTAATTAGTGACTACTGTATTGGACAGTATAGTTCTAGCCCCAAATGCCACCAGCTTTCTGTGGAAAAATCAACTTTATTAAAATGTTTATTCTTCTGACACTCTTAACCTTTATGGATATTCCTCTTGAAAATAATATCTGATTAAAGATTTAAACAAATATAGTTCAGATATAACTTGTTAGAATAGGCAATAAGACCTTAAAGAAAATTTTTATAAAAATTTTATATCAATCCTTATTTCAAGGAAAGAAGTATAGGCTTTCTTATTTCTAAGAATCACAAATTCTGTCCAGCAACCACCAGCACTTGCTTTTCTCTTAAGTTTCAGTGAGTAGCAATAAAACTTCTCTTCCTACCAGAAAGCTGATCATTTTCCAGGAACCACATATAATAGAACATGTCTGTGTGTCAGCTTTGTATTCTCTGGTTTTACACTTGTAATGTACTAAAAATGGCATTAATTTTCTCGTGTTGTCACTTCCCAGTTGTACTTTTGATCATTTAGTAGCTTCTGCATAACATTTATACTCATCAATACATCTGAGAGAGGAAGAGATGATTTGCAAAAATACTGGTACTATAGTGCTTGAGGAAGATGGCAGTCTTTCCTTGCAGCTCAGCGACATCAACCATCTCAGTAAAACTAATTCAGTGGAGGAGGTGTTGAGGGGTCCTTTGTATAATTCCCCATGCCCCCAAGCAGCATCATACAAAGCATAAATTAGAAGGAAACAGATTTTATCTAAAGATCCCTGCGGTGGAGATGGGAGCATGTTAGAGTTCCTGTCACTAAGAGAAAAGTTCTTTTTAGAGCTATAGAAAAACATTGTAGTTACAACTGAAACAGTATTTCTTTCTCTGCTCTCATCAGAAGAAAATATGGTTATGTATTCTAGTATTCTTGCAACAATTTCACCACCAAAAGCAATAAAAACAACAGCTATAATTTATTGAGCATTCATTTATGTGGCACTTTACAAGTGTTATTGCCTTTGATCTCACATTTTATTATCTTCATTTTAAGGATGAGAAGGCTGAGGTTTGGAGGTGTTATGAAATTCAAAACGTTTGTTTTTTTTTAAATTTAAACTTCATTTTATATGAATTATAGATTCATAGGGAGTTGCAAAGGTAGTACAGAGCAGTGTAGAGCATGATTATAGACAGTATCAAAACCAGGAATTTGACTTTGTGTGTGTGTGGGGGGGGCGGGGGTCTGCACGCACACGCATCAGCGCATGCACATAGGTCCATGTAGATTCCTGTAACCACCGATGCAATCAAGGTACAGACCTATTGTATTACCACAGAGGTATATTTCCTATCACCCCTTTAGAGTTGCACTCACTCCCCTCCCCCTATTCTTAACTCTGACAACTACTAATCTGTCATTTCGATAATGTTATATAAATGGAATCATAAGTATGTAAACTTTAGAGATTGGCTTTTTTTCATACAGCATAATGCCCCTGAGATTCATTCAAATTATTGCGTGTATCAATCGTACATTCTTTTTCCTCGCTGAGTAGTATTCTTTGGTATAAATGAACCACAGTTTTTTTAACCATGAGGGACATTTTGGTTGGTTCCAGTTCTTATTTATTACAAATAAAGGTTCTATGAACAATTGTGTTTACTATGTTGATTCTTCCAATCTATGAACTTGGCATGTCTCTCCATTAAGTTAGAGCTTTGATTTCTTTCATCAATGTTTTGTAGTATTTAACACATAAGTCCTGTACATGTCTTGTTATATTTACCCCTAAGTAGTTCCATTTTTTTAGTAATTGTAAATGGTATTGTATTTTTAATTTCGGTTTTCACATGTTTGTTGACAGTATGCGGAAAATAATTGATTTTTGTATGATGGTATCTGAGGCATTAAAGAATTCACTTAGGTCTAGGAGGATTTTTTTGGTTGTTGTTGATTCCTTGCAATTTCCTATGTAGACAATCATGCCAGCTGCAAACAGGGAGAGTTTGATTTCTTTCTTTCCAATCCGTATGCCCTCTATTTCCTTGCCTTGCCTTATTGCACTGGCTGGAACTTCTAGGACTATACTGAATAGCATCAGTGAAAGTGGATATCCTCGCCTTGTCCAGTTTAAGGGGGAAAACTTTTGATTTGTCACCATTACGTGCAAGGATAGCTGTGGGTTTATGTAGATACTGTTTATCAGGTTGAGGAAGTTCCTTAGTATTGCTAGTTTGTTGAGTGCTTTTATTATGAATCGGTGTTGGATTTTGTCAAAATGTATTTCTGCACCAATTGATATGATCATGTGTTTTTTCCTTCATTAGCCTCTTAATATCATGGATTACACTGATTGATTTTCAAATATTGAATCAGCCTTGCTTCCCTGGGATAAACTTCACTTAGTCATGGTGTATAATTCGTTTTTTTTGTTTAAAGATTTTATTGGGGAATTGGGGGAGGGGAACAGCGCTGGGGAATTGGGGGAAGGGGAACAGACAAGTTGCTGTCCTTTTGTTCTTCAGTCTAGTTGTGGAGGATGTCGCTTCACTGGCCCAAGTTGGCACCATCATTGCGCTCTTCCCGGGTGAGGCAGATCGGTCGCTGGCCACTGGCCGGTCACTCATGGCAGCTCTTGGAAGCTCACACCGGCTGCCAGCCACTCACGGTAGCTTTATGGCAGCCCACTGCAGTCTCACTGCAGCCTACGCTGTTGCTGGCGACTCACAGCAGCCCAGCTCCAGGTCGAGCTGTTGTTCACCATCTTAGCTGTAGAGGGCGCAGCATCACTGGCCCTCATGTGGGATCTGAGCTGGGGTCCTGCTACTCAGAGCTGGCGTCCCAATCCAACTCTTAGCCAACGCGCCATTAGGCTGGTCGTATAACTCATTTTATATATTGCTGAATTCTAATTGCTAAGGTTTTAAGAATGTTTGCTTCTACGTTTATAAGGATTCTTGTCTATAGATTTTTTTTTTTAATTTCCTTTTTTGGGCAGTGTCTTTGTCTGGTCTTGTTGTCAGGGTAATACTGACTTCATAGAATTAGTTAGGAAGTGTTCCCTTTTCTATTTCTCTGGAAGAAATTTGTAAAATTGGTGTTAATTCTTTTTAAAAGTTAGGTAGAACTCTCCAATGAAAATCATCTTTCTTTTGGGGAGCCTTTTAGTTTTTTCTTTAATAGCTGTAAGCCTATTCAGCTTCTCTCATATTGGGGGAGTTGTGGAGGTTTGTACTTTTGAAGAATTGGCCCATTTCATATAAGTTGTCAAATCTTATGTATCTTTGTAGTATTCCATTATTATCCTTCTTGTGTCTGTGGGTCTGTAGTGATACCCCCTTTTTCATTACTGATACTAACAATTTGTGTCTTCTTTTTTGTCAGTCTTGCTAGAGGTTTATCAATTTTATTTATCTTTTTTTAAATTTTCTCTATTTTGTTTTAAATTTCATTGGTTTCTGCTATCTTTATATTTTCCTTCCTTCTGCTTGTTTTGGGTCTATTTTGCTATTTTTAAAATAATTTATTTTTAGCTCACTTGATTTGAAACTATTCTCTTTTATAATGTAAGTATAATGCTATAAATTTCCCTCTCAGCAACACTATAATTGAGTCCCACAAGTTTTGACATATTGTACTTTTGTTTTCACCCAGTTCAGTGTAGTTTTTTAAAATTTATCTTTAGAGTAACTTTTTGATTATTTAATTAAAAGTGTTATCTAGATTACAAGTATTTGGAGATTTTCCAGGGTGTTCTACAAAATGTCAATTAGATCCCGTTGGTTGATGGTATTGTTGAGTTCTTCCATATTTTTGCTGACTTTTTACTTGTTCTATCAAGTATTGAGGAAGGAATATTTCTCTTTCAGTTCTATTAGTTTTTGCTTTGCATATATTGCACCTTTGTTGTTTGGTTCATACTGATTTAAGTTGCTATGTCTTCTTGGTGGGTTCACTCTTCTAATATCAAGTCATATACCTCTCTGTCCCAGGTAATTTTCTTTGCTCTGAAGTCTATTTTACTAGATATTAATATAGCACCTCTTGCTTTCTTTTGATTTTTGTTTGCATGGTTTATCTCTTTCCATCCTTTTACTTTTGACCTACCTTTACAAGTGAGTTTCTTGTAGACAGCACAGAGTTGGGTTATGTTGTTTTTATCCACTCTACCAATCTGTCTTTTTTTATTTAGACCTCTTTCATTTAGTATTATTGATATGTCAAGATTTAAGTCTATAATTTTATTTTTGTTTTCTCTTTATTCTGTATTTTGTATGTGTTCTTTATTCCTGTCTTGCTGTGGGTTATTTGAACATTTTTTAAAATTTCATTTTATTTATCAATAGTATTTTTCAATATGTATCTTTGAAGAGCTTTTAGTGTGGTTGCTCTAGGGACTTCACTAAACATACATAACTTATGACAGCCTACTGGTGTCTACCAGTTTGAGTGAAGTGTAGAAACCTCCCTTTATGTCTCTTTATCCTCTCCCATTTATAAGTGTCATAAATATATTCTTTGTATTCATTGAAAACCATATTAGAAAGTGTTATAATTTTTCCTCAACAATTCAACATAATTTAGAAAATTTAAAAGAAATAAAGTTTATTTAATTTACCCATAATTTTACTCTTACAGTGTTCGTTCTTTCTGCATCTTAAAATGTGATATTCTAAGGTCCTTCTTTTATTGTTTCCTTTCTGTTTTTTTTTTTAAGATTTTATTGGGGAATTGGGGGAGGGGAATAGACAAGTTGCCGTCCTTTTGTTCTTCAGTCTAGTTGTGGAGGATGTCGATTCACTGGCCCATGTTGATATTATCATTGTGCTCTTCCCGGCTGAGGCAGTCGCTCACCGGCCATTGGACGGCTGCTCACGGCAGCTCCCAGTAGCTCACGAAAGCACACACTAGCTGCTGGCCAGCCCCACTGCAGCCTACACTATCGCTGGCGACTCACAGCAGCCCAGCTCCAGGTCGAGCTGTTGTTCACCATCTTGGCTGTAGAGGGCACAGCATCACTGGCCCTCATGTAGGATTCGAATCGGGGTCCTGCTGCTCTGAGCTGGCATCCCAAGCCAACTCTTAACCAACGCGCAACTCGGCCAGCCCATTTCCTTTCTGTTTAAAGCACTTCCTTTAGCCATTTTTGTAGAGTAGGTCTATTGGCAACAAATTATCTTAGTTTTCATTCATATGAGAATGTGATTTCCTTTTCATTCCTGAAGGACATTTTTTGCTGGATATAAAACTCTGGGTTAACAGTTCTTTTTTTCAGCACTTGAGAAATGTTGTGCACCTTTCTTCTGGCCTTCTGATGAGAAATCTGCTGTCATTAAAGTTGTTTTTCTCCCATAAGAAATAGTTTCTCTTTGAAAGCTTTCAAGGTTTTTTCTTTGTCTTTTGTGTCCATAAGTTGACTATGATGTGTCTTGGCATGAATTTCTTTGGTTTACCTGTTTTGAGTTTGTTCAACTTCTTAAATCTGTAGGATTATGTCTATAGCCAAATTTGGAGAATTTTTAGACATCATTTCTTTCCATACTTTTTCAGCCCCATTCTCTTTCTCCTCTTCTTCTGAGCTTTAAAGACACAAATGTTAGATGTTTTGTTATAGTCCCACATGTTCCTGACTGTCTAGTCATTTTATTTAATCTATTTTATCGCTGTTGTTCAGATTGCATAATTTCTCTTATTCTATCCTCAAGTTCTGACTCTTTCCTCTGTCTTTTTCATTCTGCTGTTGAATCTTTCATTAAAGTTTTTATTTTGGCTATTGTATTTTTTAGTTCTAAAATTTCCATTTGGTTCTTCCTTGCCCTTCAATTTCTTTGATGATGCTTTCTATCTTTTTCATTTCTTTCAAACATGTTTGTAATTTCTTGTTGAAACATTTTTTATGGTGACTGCTTTAAAATCCTTATCAGTTAATTCTAACATCTGTATTATCTTTGTGTTGCCATTTGTTAATTGTGTTTTCTCATTCAAACTTAGATCTTCCTGTTTCTTGGTATGATGAATGCTTTTTTTGAACAGCTTTATTGAGCTATAATTCATGTCATACTGTTCACCCCATCTAAAGTTTACAATTCAATGGCATTTAGCATATTCACAGACATGTGCAATCATCACATATTAGAATTAGTCAATTTTAGAACATTTTAATCATCTTAAAAATAACTCCATAACCTTTAGTTATTGCCGCCCCCATCTTCTCATTACCCCTCCCCATCCTAGCTCTAAGCAACCATTAATGCACTTTCTGTCTATTTTGGACATTTCATATCAATAGAATTACATATGTGGCCTTTTGTATCTGGCTTCTTTCACTTGGCATAATGTTTTTGAAATTCATCCATGTTACAGTGTGTATCAGAACTTGAAACTTTTTAATGCTTGAATAATATTCCATTATATGGATATGCAACATCTTGTTTATCCATTCATCTCTTATGGACACTTGGTTTGTTTCCACCTTTTGGCTATTGTGAATAATGTTGGCATAAACATTTTGGCTTTTTAAAATTGTTTTCTTTTTTTAATTTTTGAATTACAGTTGACTTATAATATTATATTAGTTCAGGTGTACAACATAGTGATTAGACATTTATATAACTTGCGAAGTGATTGCCCCAATAATCTAGTACCCATCTGACACCATACATAGTTATTATAATATTATTGAGTATATTCTCTATGCTGTACTTTATATCTTATGACTAATTTTTTAAAAGATTTTATTGGGGAATTGGGGGAGGGGAAGAGTGTTGGGGAATCTGGGAAGGGGAACAGGCAAGTTGCTGTCCTTTTGTTCTTCAGTCTAGTTGTGGAAGACGTTGCTCCACTGGCCCATGTTGGTATTATCATTGCACTCTTCCTGGATGAGGCAGTCACTCGCTGGCCATTGGACGGCCACTCATGGTGGCTCATGGCAGCTCACAGCAGCTCACGAAAGTGCACGCTAACTGCTGGCCAGCCCCACTGTAGCCTATGCCATGGCCGGCAACTCACAGCAGCCCAGGTCTAGGTTGAGCTGTTGTTCACCCTAGCTGTAGAGGGCACAGCGTCACTAGCCCCCAGTGGAATCTGAACCAGGGCCCTGCTACTCAGAGCTGGCATCCCAAGCCAACTCTTAACCAACGTGTCACTCGGTCGGCCCAACATGACTATTTTTATAACTGACAATTTGTACTTCTTAATCCCTTCACCTTTTCTACCCATCCCCCACTTCTCCCCAATCTGGCGACTAACAATTTGTTCTGTGTATAATGAATGCTTTTTGATGGAAACCTGGATTTTTTTTATCATAGAACTCTGGATCTTATTTAAATCTTGTGATTTAGCAGGCTTCCTCTCACACCACTTTGTTATGGGAAAGGAGGTTTCTCTTCATTATTGCCAGGTGGTGGTGGAAGTCCAGGTTTTCCACTTGGCCTTCATTGACACTCGGAGGGAGTACTTGTTGGGTGCAAGTGGGAGTTGAGGCTCTCCAGTAGGCTTCCACTGAGACCACCCTGGCTGGGAGGGAGTGGAGTGCCTAGTTATTGCTTCCTATATGGTTTCCATTGACATGTAGGATACGAGGTGGCCTTATTGCCACTGAGAGGTGGTGAAGGTCCTGACTCTTCACTTCACCTCTTCTGACACCACCCAAGAGAGGAGGGAAATAGGGTGCCTTCTTACCATCAATTGGGATTGCAAGTCCATGTCCCCCTCGTAGTTTCCACTAACACCATGTTGGGCAAGAGCCTCCTTACTGCCTAATGGGAATGAAAGTCCCAGCTCTTCACTTGGCCTTCTCTGACACCGTAACAGTAGAAAGGGAAAAGGGATACTGGTGCCTCTTTATAGCCTAAGTTGGGAGGAAGTCTAGGTTTTCCACTTTGCCTTAGCTGGCAGGGGTGGTTGTGGGCAGAAGTTTTTCTGTGGTTTTGGATGGAGTAGAGCTGTTATTGTCTAAGTTTTCCATTTCTCAAGGTTGCCCTTTTCCTTGTCCTTTGGCTAGAGAGCAGGATTTTCTTGGGGTTTTGTTCCTGTTGGCATTCTCAGGTTGCCTGCTTCTCCAGTACCCAGTCTGGGATAATGAAGTAAAAAGAAAACCCAGGGAACTCACCACCATATTGGTCCATGGGTCCCAAGGTTCTTAGCTAACCTAACTTCTCTCCATGTTTCAGAGTCTTCTTATGTTTGTTTTAAATATAATGTCCAGGCTTTTTAGTTGTACTTAGCAAGAGGAATAGAGGAAAGTGTGTCTATTCCATCTTCCTGGGAACAGAAGTTCCCTGTCCTGTTTTTATTGAAGGCCATGATACTGTGCTAACCAATGAGGTCTATTTGTATAATATCCTGGCTAGGAAGTTAGAGTTCTTACACTTGGATTGACAGGAGAGCCATTTCAAGTTGGCTACAAACACATTGGAGTTTATTGTATTGCTTCTAGAATGACTCCAAGAAAGACTGAAGTGTGGGATGGCTAATAGGATGGATGGTATGCCTGGAAAATTAACCCTAGAAAATTGACTCTGTCTTGTGGTAAGGACTCAGGATCATATTGAGTTTGTTACTGAGATATTCACACTTTGTGAACTGGCAAGCACAGTGAACTCCTGTATGGAGTTCCCAGAACAATGGAGAGAAGCCAGGAGGGTATACAAACTCCTCTGAAAAATTCAGGAAAATATATTGAACACATTATTTTAAAAGGTGGCTAACACCTAGTTAAAAATAAAATTTCCCAGGCTGGCTGAGTGGCTCGTTGGTTAAGAGTTGGCTTGGGAGCGCCAGCTCTGAGCAGCAGGGCCCCGGTTCAGACCCCACATTAGGGCCAGTGATGCTGCACACTCTACAGCTAAGATGGTGAGCAACAGCTCAACCTGGAGCTGGGCTGCTGTGAGTCGCCGGTGATGGTGTAGGCTGCAGTGGAGCTGCAGTGGGCTGCCGTAAGCTACCGTGAGCAGCCGTCCAGTGGCTGGCGAGCGACTGCCTAACCCATGAAGAGCACAATGATAATACCAACATGGGCCAGTGAAGCAACGTCCTCCACGTCTAGACTGAAAAACAAAAGGACAGCAACTTGTCTGTTCCTCTTCCCCAATTCCCCAACACTGTTCCCCTCCCTCAATTCCCCAATAAAATCTTTAAAATAAATAAATAAATTAAAAAAAATAACATTTCCCTGGTGTTCCTAGATTTTGTGGATACTTGTGAGTATTTCCATGATATATTAACTGACTAAAGTGTATAAAAGCAATATACAAAGCAGTGTTACAGTATGCTGTTTGTATAAATGTGGGAATAATGCTAAGTAATTGCTTGGTTTCACGTAAGATAGCTTCGAAAACATACACATAACTAATAGTGTTGTCACCTGAGGGAGGAGAATTGGGTGTCTGGAGAACAGGAAGAGAGATTTTTCAACTTATACACTTTTGCCATTTCTTGAATTTTGAACTATGAGAATTCCCCTCAGTTTCTCTCTTAATATCCTTTCCCATGCTTCCTCTTCTACCACTGCAGGTTTTTAAAAAATTGTTCCCAAGAATTAGTCATATATTCTGAATGGAAGTTATTTTATTTTAAAATAAAAGCCATATTTTCCACTCTGTTGCTTGCCTTTTACTCTCTTAATGATGTCTTTCCATGTCTTAAATTTAGCGCCACCCAATCTATCAGCCTTTCCCTTTGGTACTTTTTGTGTCCTGATAAGAATATTTTCCTATGTCATGGGCACAATACTCTGCTGTTATTTTCTAGAGTTGTACCTTTCATATTTAGGTCTACAATACATCTTGAAGTGATTTTTCCTTTTTTTTGGTCTGAGGTAGGAGTCAAGTTTCATCACCCCATCTACCCCCAATTGACATCCTATTGATCTAGCACTTTTTATTGAAAAGAACTTTCCTATTAAATTATAGTGACTCATTTGTAGGGGGGAAAATGTGATCATATGCCTGTTGATTTGTTTCTGGCCTCTTTCTTCCATTGTTAAAAAAAAACAAGCCCAAAATGGAGTCACTTATTCTATGCAAACCAAGACTTAATACTTAACCTAACTATAGTTACAACTTTCCCCAGGGAACTGTATAGCGCAAATAAAATATAGTATAAACAAGGTTGTTATTGGATTGAGGCTTGTTTACTAGTTGTTCACTAGTTGTTTATAAACAAGATTGTTTTTGGATTGAGACTTGCAAAACAAGTTGTTTACTAGTAAGTGTGAGACTGATAAGAGTAAAGTGAAAATAAACATGTTTATGTTTTTGTGTGAAACCGAGCATAACAAAATTGAGTGGTAAACACGTTCACCAAAACAACTGCTGGTTATTACCTAAGACGTAAACAAGTCCAAGAAAAAGAGGATAAAAGTAGAACTCCAGAGCAGTGCCATGAGTAGTTTCACTGGGCGCTCCGGCTAAGACCCTCTGCGAGGTGCAAGCCGAGATACTCTGGGACTCTTTGAAGTCCTTCCTTGCAAGACCAGCTTGCCTCTGACCCGTAATGGACCCAGTCGTCTCTCCCGGACCAGGGACCCTTCTCCATCTTGATTGACTGTGGGGCTTGGTTTGTTATTAAACTCTATTCTATTCTGTATAACCCTCTGTGCTTACCAGAGCATTGGCCTCTGGAGGGACATTGGTTCCCAAATAAATCTGTGTTACTCACTTTACCTGAACCTGTGTGTCGGGACTTTGTTCCCCACTCGCGTCACGAGTACCACGCAGGGACTTAGGGCCCAGCCAAGGGGTTGATGTCCCCTTGACTTTCAGGAAGGGACTGAAATGTGGCGACTGCCCTTCCAGGTGCTCGCAACATAAATGTAGTCTTATAACCAGTCAGTGTGGAATTTTCTGGTCAGCACCAATGAAGTAACCCTTTCCATCCCCCTCAAAAAAGATGAGGTACTCTCCCCATTTCATCCCCCAACTGATAAGTTACCTAAGTCTGAAACTATCTTTTTTATGAGTTCCTTGTCTAGCCTTTAAAAACCTTTCCAAAAAAAAAAAACCCAAAAAAACAAAAAAACCTTTCCCTTTCTGTAGCCTTTTGGAACTCCTCTCTACTTACTAGGTGGGATTATGTCTCATTCATGAATCATTTTATAATCACTTAATAAATCCAATCAGATCTTCAAATTTACTCATTTAATTTTGTTTTCTGACACCATTGACCTTTTTATTTATCTTTGCGCCAATACCATAGTTTTAATTACTATGGCTTTCTAATAAGTCTTGATAACTATAACACATATTCTCCACCTTTGTCCTCCCCACCCCCGCCTTGCGCCCAGTGCGCTGAACCCAAACCAAGAACTTCTCAATTTGCCCCCGGAAGGTGGAGGGAAGACACTGAAGCAGGAGGACGCCCTTAAGACCTCTGAGTCCTGCGTATCCTGCCTGCGTCTTGAGGGCAGCATGTCCAATGCGCACGCGCGGCCTAAAGGCTGGGATTGGACGGAGCCTGGGGGAAGGGAGTTTACGTCACTTCCGAGGCGGGAGGATGAAGTTGATTGCCCATGATATTTGCAGCAACCAGGTAGGCGCTGGGAAGGAGGGAACCTGGGTGGCTAGGGGCATGGGGTGCAGCCCAGAGCTTGAGGCGCATGGGCGTATTCAGACTCCAGTGAGTTCTTGGCCGGAGCGAGGGGACAGAAGCGGGTGTAGAGGCGGAGCGGAGACTGCGAGCCCTGGGCGGCGCGCGGCGTCTCTGGGCCGGCCCCGCAACTCTAAAGGAAGACTCGGCTCAGGCTCTTACACTAGTCTGGCTCTGGCGTTTTGTCATTGGGGAGCTTGCGCCTTCGTTGAGCTCTCAGGGTCTCGATTTGCGCGGCTGGTAACGGGTGTAGTGAGGAGGCGGGCCCGCTCACTCCTCAAACAGGGCGAGATGTGTGCTCCCAGAGATGTGTGCCTGTCCATTCTGTACCAACGGACGGGGAGCCCCAAAGCGTGTGCAGGTGGAATGACCAAAGTTCAAGCACTGGAGACTGGTTGCACGTTAGCTTGGTGTTAGAGAGTTAGGATTAGCAAGGGAGATCCCGTTTTTCAGAAGGCGGGGAGTGCTGACTCTTGAGCATCCATGGGAATGGCTATTTTAGATGTCTTACTCCTGCGATCCTTGTTCTGCCGCTTTCTGGCTGTGCGAATTTGGGCAAATGTCTTAAACTCTTATCGCCTGTGCCCTCAGCTGTAACTTTGGAGACAGTACGCCTACTCATAAGGTTGTTGTGAAGCGTAAATGAGATTGCACATGGAGGATAGTCAGCTAGTGTCTGGTACATAGTAGTAGCTACTCAATACATGGTACCCATAGAATTCTTTGTTGAGAAGTTATTTTTGAAGTAACTTCTGGGCTTCATACACATAGATAGTTAGTGAGCATAATACTTGCTTCTCTTAGTGGAATTGCCAGGAAGTGCTTTTCACATTTTCCAAACCTGTATGGGGCAAAAACTTGCAGATGGAAAAAGGGATACTTAGCTTGGTGATACAGAAATAGAATGAGCAAAAATGACCAAATTCTTCAGAAGGGCAGGGAGGAGAACTAACTTTTGTGAGTACCCACCAGAATGGCTGTTTTAGATATCTCGTATCCTCAACACAACAGAGTAAAGTGGGTGATGTCACCATATATTTTCAGCAGGGTAATGGAAGCTGAGATTACCCACAGCAAACAAGTGGGGGAGGCAGACTTTTAGAACTAGGCCTGTGTAAAACCGACTTATTCTATTACAGGGGTTGTCTTTGAAGAGGTTCTTGTTAAAGAAGTTATATTTAAAAGGTAATCTGGAGCCTTGCCATACATAGCTTATCAACATATAGAAGTACCCCAACTTTTTCCCAAGGTAATGATGCTTTTTATTTCTCCTGAAGCATATGATGGGAGGGAGTGGAGATTGAAAGAAGGGGTAGGGTCATGACTGGGCCTTGGTCAGGGGTGACTAGTAAGACTGAGGGTCCCTTCTTGCTGGGATTCCCAAAAGCAACGTGGTGGGGCTTCCAGTTCACTGAAGTTTATGTAGTCCTAACAGGGCTTGCTTTATAGGAGGCATTATAAAAATGTGTTTTGTTGAACTGATCTCTTTTAGGAAACAGAGGAATACCTAATTTGTTAAATTATTTTCCTTTGTAACATTTGGGACTTCTTTGGGATCATATATTTTATTCCAGTATCTTGGCTAACGGAACAAGTGGGAATTTCTTTTATTGTAGAAAACACAGACTCTGAAAAAAAAACATTTGTGCTATCGGCAGGGTCTTTATTGTAATCTTTTTTTGAGTTGTAGATTAAATAGGGATCTGATAGAAACATGAGAACAGTAAGTACCATGTGCTAATATATGGCATGTACTGTATCATTTAGCCAACAAGAAAGCACTTTTTTTTTTTTAATTGGGGAATTGAGGGGATGGGAACACTGCTGGGGAATTGGGGGAAGGGGAACAGACAAGTTGCTGTCGTTTTGTTCTTCAGTCTAGTTGTGGAGGGCGTTGCTTCACTGGCCCAAGCTGGCACCATCATTGCGCTCTTCCTGGGCGAGGCAGATCAGTCGCCGGCTTCTGGACAG